>NC_084752.1:7438169-7480669 GCF_033978785.1 Entelurus aequoreus
ATATTCCTGATTTAATGATAATAAAACCTTTGTTTTGTAAAAAAAATAAAATAATAATATTCTCGTGAGTCAAAAACTCGTAATTTTAGGTATTTAACAAATTTGTAAAATATCAAATTTTGAGAAAGAAGTCTTAATTTTATGAGGAAATATCGACATTTTTACTAGAACAAAAACAAACCTTAGGGAAAAAAGTTAAAATTCAGCAATAGTTACACATTTTACAAAAATTTAATCCAAATTTTATAATTTTATGAGAATTTTTTTAAGTTTTTACTACATCAAATACAAATTCCGGGATAAACATACATTTTAAAGAAATACATTTTGCAAAAATGGTTCAGTAACTTTGACAATGAAGTCTTAATTTTACGAGAAAAAGTCTTGGGAATGAAGTTGTCATATGAGTAAAATGTATATATTTCTTATTTTTACTACAACAAATACACATTTTAGGACGAAAAGTCTTAATTTTTCAAACAAATTAAAATGTATTTTAAGGAAATACATTTTACACAAATGTTATCCTAATTTCATGAGAACAAATGCAAAATTTACAGAAAAAGAAGTCGTAATTTTGCGAGGTAGCTAATTTACAAATTTTACAAAAATGCATTCCTCATTTTGACAGTGAAGTTGGAATTTTATGAAAAACAGTCTTCATGTTTGCAAGGATAAATACAAATTGTATGGGGAAAAAGAGTTAATATTACATGACAACTATTTATACATTTTTTAACAATACATTCCCAATTTTGAGAGTGAAGTTGTAATTCCACGAAGAAAAATCAATGTTTTTCTGACAAAATATGCAAATATTAGGGGGGAAAAGTCATAATTTTGCATCAAAACTAATACACAAATTTTCAAAATAATTGGTAATTTTTAAGACTTAAATTGTAATTTCATGAGAACAAATGCAAATTTCACAGAAAAAGAAGTCGTCATTTTGCGAGGTAGCTAATTTACAAATTTTACAAAAATGCATTCCTAATTTTGACAGTGAAGTTGGAATTTTATGAAAAACAGTCTTCACATTTGCAAGGATAAATACAAATTATATGGGGGAAAAGAGTTAATATTACGTGACAGCTATTTATACATTTATTAACAATACATTCCCAATTTTGAGAATCAAGTCGTAATTCCATGAAAAAAACTCAATGTTTTTCTGACAAAATATGCAAATATTACGGGGGAAAAGTCATAATTTTGCAACAAAACTAATACACAAATTTTCAAAATAATTGCTAATTTTTAGACTTAAATTGTAATTTCATGAGAACAAATGCAAATTTCACAGAAAAAGAAGTCGTAATTTTGCGAGGTAGCTAATTTACAAATTTTACAAAAATGCATTCCTAATTTTGACAGTGAAGTTGGAATTTTATGAAAAACAGTCTTCATATTTGCGAGGATAAATAGAAATTATATGGAGAAAAAGTCAAAATATTACGTGACAACTAATTTACGCATTTTTTAACAATGACTTCCTAATTTTGAGAGTGAAGATGTATTTTGACAAAAATGTTTTAAACATTTTTCTGACAAAATATGCAAAAATTGCAGGGGAAAAGTCATAATTTTGCAATCAAACTAATACACACATTTTCTAAATCATTTGTATTTTTAGACTTAAATTGTAATTTCATGAGAACAAATGCAAATTTTACAGAAAAATAAGTCGTAATTTTGAAAGGAAGCTAATTCACAAATTTTACAAAAATGTATTCCTAATGTATTCATATTTGCAAGGATAAATACAAATTATATGGGGAAAAAATAGTTATTACGTGACAGCTATTTATAATTTTTTTAACAATACTTTCCCAATTTTGAGAGTCAAGTCGTAATTCCACTTCATGTTTGCAAGGATAAATACAAATTATATGGGGGAAAAGAGTTAATATTACGTGACAACTATGTATACATTTTTTAACAATACATTCCCAATTTTGAGAGTGAAGTTGTAATTCCACGAAGAAAAATCAATGTTTTTCTGACAAAATATGCAAATATTACAGGGGAAAAGTCATAATTTTGCATCAAAACTAATACACAAATTTTCAAAATAATTGGTAATTTTTAGGCTTAAATTGTAATGTCATGAGAACAAATGCAAATTTCACAGAAAAATAAATCGTAATTTTGCGAGGAAGCTAATTTACAAATTTTACAACAAAAAATTCTAAATCACAATATTATGAAAAAATACTGTAAGTTAAAAAAAAAAAAAAACGTAAAACATAACATATTTACCCTACGAGTGCAGCTGGGATGGACGCCAGCACCTTTGTGACCCCGAGAGGGACAAGCGGTAGAAAATGGATGGATGGATACATTTAAAAAAAAAAAAAAAAAAAAAAAAAAAGGAAATTAAATGTTCGACTTCAACTTTTTTGTTTTCGGCTATGTATTTTTGCTAAAAGCAAATTGGATGACTTTTAAGTAGGTTCAAACATCGGTGCTTGACTTTCATTGGTAAATGTTGGCATATTTATGGTTAAAAGGCCAAAGTTACGAGCAAAATCTCCCAGTGCAGCTTTAGAAAGGGCAAAGAATACGTTGAAAGTCAAGCGAGCAAACACTGAGTGAAGTGATGAATATTGCAGCAGATAGGGGGCGCTGTCGTCTGGGTTTTAAGTCACGTCGTAGCGCCGTTCAAAAAGGCAAACTTTTTAAAGATGTTCTATGCGGTTTATGCAAACAAAATGGGGGCCTTCGCTTCCTCCTTTATTTGAAAAGCCGCGGGCGTCTTTAAGAATTGACACGCAGCCTCTAAAACATACATCTCATGGAAACGACTTAAAGGGCTGCAATTTTAATATAACTTGGGGGGGGGGGCGCGGTAAAATAACGTTTTAGCGCGCGAGCAGGCAGGCAAGCAGGCAGGCAGGGGCAGCACAAAGCCGGCGTAAAAAGAGAATACGGCGCTCACATCAGGAGCGAAAGGCAAACAGGCTGGCAGGCGAGGCTGATGAAGAGCGACGACCGCCATGCGGACGTTAAAAAGCCGAGAAACGGAGAGCAGATTTCACCTTTTTGCATCAGCGGCTTTATGTGGCAACACATGGCCGCTCGCTTTTTGGCAGGAAGGTTGCAGTTTGATGAGTTCATCCGAGAAGAAAAGCTCTGGGACACGTCTCATTCATCCAACAAAAAGCAAAAGACCTCAAAGTGCGGAAAAAGTTCCAATCATTTCGCTCTTTTCTAAGTTTGAACTTAGCACACAAATGCAACGGCAAGGAACGTTTTCGTTTGGCTGTTTGGTCGCCACACTGCAAAAACTGAAATCTAAGTAAGATTAAATATCTCCAATAAGGGTGATATTTGCTTATTTTCTGTCTGATAAGATAATTCTTCTCACTAAGCAGATTTTATCTTAGAGTGTTTTACTTGTTTTAAGGGTTTTGGTCCTAAATGATCTCAGTAAGATATTACAGCTTGTTGCTGAGATTTGATGAGCTATATTGAGTAAAACATGCTTGAAACTAGAATATCAACTGTTGCAAAGCTGTGTCATCAACACTCACAAGTAGGGATGTCCGATAATGGCTTTTTGCCGATATCCCATATTCCGATATTGTCCAACTCTTTAATTACCGATACCGATATCAACCGATACCGATATATGCAGTCGTGGAATTAACACATTATTATGCCTAATTTGGACAACCAGGTATGGTGAAGATAAGGTACTTTTTTTAAAAATTAGTAAAATAAGATAAATAAATTAAAAACATTTTCTTGAATAAAAAAAGAAAGTACAACAATATAAAAACAGTTACATAGAAACTAGTAATGAATGAAAATTAGTAAAATTAACTGTTAAAGGTTAGTACTATTAGTGGACCAGCAGCACGCACAATCATGTGTGCTTACGGACTGTATCCCTTGCAGACTGTATTGATATATATTGATATATAATGTAGGAAGCAGAATATTAATAACAGAAAGAAACAACCCTTTTGTGTGAATGAGTGTAAATGGGGGACGGAGGTTTTTTGGGTTGGTGCACTAATTGTAAGTGTATCTTGTGTTTTTTATGTTGATTTAATTAAAAAAAAAAAACAACAAAAACGATACCGATAATAAAAAACCGATACGATAATTTCCGATATTACAGGCATCTCTACTCACAAGTATAAAACTACTTTTTTAAAGTAATAATTTCTTACTTCAAGCATGAAGAAAAAATCATGATTTTGACACAATTGTGTCTCATAATTAAAACAGATACGTACTCATATAGTAGTACAGTTGGCACGGTACAGTAAACTGACAGTTAATATTTAAACATTTAACATTTCAAACAATTTTGAACAGAAACATTTCATGCACATTCAGATAAATTCCTCAAAATTCCATTTTAAAAAATTTTTGCTCGTGGGCCGGGCTGTATATATGCGCAGTAATTGACTGAAAGAGCATGCATTTGGCGCGATGATGTCATGTTATCGATGGAAAAATGCATTTTTAGACCATATGATTTGCCTGAGCGGCTAGGAGACCCCGAGAGTAACAAGCCTTGTTGCCTTTCCATTACGAAAAATAAACTAGTTTTTAGTATAAGTTTGCTGGTTTCAAGAAATGTAATGCCGTAATGCTAAAGTATGCTATGCTAAAGTTCAATCATTATGTCAAGATAATGGCACTAGCATTTACTTAATTTAAGAATATTTTTCAACATATTGAGCAAAAAGGTCACTTTTTTTTCTACCAAGAAAAGTGCACTTGTTATTAGTGAGAATATACTTATTTTAAAAGGTATTTTTGTCTTCATTGAGGTTAGCTAATTTGACTTGTTTTGGAAAGTCTTGACAATCCAAATTTTCTTGTTCTATTGGCAGATAATTTTGCTTAGTTCAAATAAAATACCCCTCATTTTTGTATTTTTTTTAATTGTTTTTGAACACTGACTTTTTGCAGTGTACAACAAGCTAATGCAATGAAATTTCGTTCTTATCTGTACTGTAAAGTTCAAATTTGAACGACAATAAAAGAAAGTCTAAGTCTAACAACCATGCAAAGGAATGTCAAAACCCTCGTTTTCTTTGAGGGCCACATTTCTAATATTATTAAACAGACTGTAAATAGTTTTTACACAATGTATTTGATTATTATATATATATATTTTTTTTTGGAGTACAATGTAAAACTAAAAAATCAGATTTTACGGGGGGAAAAAAACCTGGTAGCTCAGGCACAAGAAATTCTGGCAACTGAGCTGACAGGTTTTTACTGTGGTGCTGGTTTTCCCTTTACAGTAATATGCTGTAAAAAATCACCATTAATTTTATGGTAAAAAAGCTGCCAGATTTTTACTGTAAAAAACTTTGGTGCTGTTTTGCCATTTACAGTAATACACCGTAAAATCTACAGTTGTTGTTTTTATGGTAAAAAAAAACAACTAACAAACTGGCAGCTCAATTGGAGGGATTTTACAATAAAAAGTTGAACATTTTCTAAAAAATTATAATATTTACAGTAACAAAAAAGGAACAATAACAAAAAAACACCGTACATTTTACAATGCAATTAAACTGACAGTTTTTTACATAAAAAAAC
Organism: Entelurus aequoreus; assembly: GCF_033978785.1. Taxonomy (NCBI): domain Eukaryota; kingdom Metazoa; phylum Chordata; class Actinopteri; order Syngnathiformes; family Syngnathidae; genus Entelurus; species Entelurus aequoreus. The sequence continues at coordinate 7,443,738 of NC_084752.1, forward strand.
AAACAGCGGCGCTGGTTTCCCATTTACCGTATTATCGCTGTAACATCCACTGTGAATTTAACAGTAAAATCCTTGCGACTGAGCTGCCAGTTTTTTACTGTAAAAAAAAAACATGGCACCGTTTTGCCATTTACAGTAATACACCATAACATCTACAGCTGTTTTTACGCTAACAAAAAAAAAAAAAACGTCAGCGCAGTTGGCAGAATATTACTGTAAAAATGCAGTTTTCTATTTACAGTAACAAAATCATTTTTGGTGCTGTTTTGCCATTTACAGTAATACACCGTAAAGTCTACAGTTGTTCTTTTTATGGTACAAAATTGGAAGAATTTTACATATAAAAAAGTTTACAAATTTCTAAAAAAAAAAAAAATAGATTTACAGTAACAAAAAAGGAACAGCAACAAAAAAACACCGTAAATTTTACAATAAAATTCTGTCAATTGAACTGAACGTTTTTTTTACATAAAAAAAACAAAACAAAAACAACAGTACAAGTTTTCCATTTACCGTATTTTTCGGAGTATAAGTCACTCCGGAGTATAAGTCGCACCGGCCGAAAATGCATAATAAAGAAGGAAAAAACCATATATAAGTCGCACTGGAGTATAAGTCGCATTTTTGGGGGGAAATGTATTTGATAAAAGCCAACACCAAGAATAGACATTTGCAAGGCAATTTAAAATAAATAAAGAATAGTGAACAACAGGCTGAATAAGTGTACGTTATATGAGGCATAAATAACCAACTGAGAAGGTGCCTGGTATGTTAACGTAACATATTATGGTAAGAGTCATTCAAATAACTATAACATATAGAACATGCTATACGTTTACCAAACAATCTGTCACTCCTAATCGCTAAATCCCATGAAATCTTATACGTCTAGTCTCTTACGTGAATGAGCTAAATAATATTATTTGATACTTTACGGTAATGTGTTAATAATTTCACACATAAGTCGCTCCTGAGTATAAGTCGCACCACTGGCCAAAATATGAAAAAAACTGCGATTTATAGTCCGAAAAATACGGTACTTCCAAGGGTCATTGATCTGATTTACTCTGGTATTTAGGATCCATTTGAAAGGTCTCCGCGGTGCGATGCTTTGTTGAACTCATAACATAATAATAATAATAATACCTGGGATTTATATAGCGCTTTTCTAAGTACCCAAAGTCGCTTTACATGCAGAACCCATCATTCATTCACACCTGGTGGTGGTAAGCTACTTTCATAGCCACAGCTGCCCTGGGGTAGACTGACTAACATCTCGCGGACCGTAGTTTGGACATCCCTGGGTTGGACAGAAAAAAAAAACTATTTAAAAAGGGATTATGTAACAGATTATTTGTATTTACTTTATTTATTAGGGGGGGGAAATGTCTTCAGAATCCAAACAACTTGAAAGAAAAGTGAGCATTCTTACAATCGTTGGTGTTTTGTAACTCATTAGATTGCACAGGTGTGTCTAATGTTGTGAACGGGAGCTCATGGAAAGTTAATTAGGTTCATGCATGGCTCCAGGTGTTCCTCAGGTTCCTGTCAAAAATATATATATATATATATATTTTTTTAAAAGTCTGCTGTACTGTGGGTACTAATTATTTCCACTGCGTCAGACGCTGTAATCTAACCTTTACTGCTGCATTTAAATCTTCATTAGAAGAACTGCCCGTGGTCCTGGTAGACGAGCTGATCCTTTTGTTTTGAACCTGCCAATCAAACCCTCAATGGCGTCAGGACCGCGGCCGAGAACCTTGACCGACGCTGCATCGCGCCCGTCGATTTAACGACGAGAAGGCGGCCGTGTCGTCAGTGCCAATTGTTTTCAAACATGCTAAGCTAACCCACTAATGAAGCCGCCCCGCAGAGAGCCGGGTCAAAACGTGATCGTGCTAATCCGATGTACGTCAAGATAATTAACGTGCATACATTAAAGCCTTATCTTACTCAATTATACATCCTCGGCTTGCTGAGCATCGAGCAACGATGGCCAGGAAGACCTGTTGGCGTTATGTGATGTGAATTATGATCGCTTTCTCAATGAAAGACCTTGTGTTGCGTTCAGGGGGATCGGGAACTTCTGATGTTTCCAGTCAGAAAGTTGTCCCGTCACTCTTGATACGACAAATTCAGTAGGGCAGCGGTCCTCCAACCTTTTTGTCACCAAGTGCCACCTCAGAAAAACACTTGGCCACCATAATGACCAAAAATTAAAATACAGTAGCGTAGTAGGTCTAAGTATTCATTAACCACAAGACAGAGGTTTTATTTACCAAGTATACTTAATATTTTCTATGAATATGTATTTAAGTGATTCTTTTTCACTTCCGATACCGATATTGGAGCCTTTAGCCCAGGCCTGGGCAATTATTTTGACTCGGGGGCCACATTTAGAGGAAAAAAATGTGTCTGGGGGCCTCTACATCTACTTTTATGAACACTAATACAAAACCTCACAATAATGTCTGATTGAATGCTAAAAAACGTTATGACAGACCGCCTTAAAAAATGTAATGGAATTTCTAAATTTTTCTATTAAGGATAAAACACTGAATATTGACAAAATATGAACGTCACACCCCAGTTCGATCGACATATTTTACAATCAAGTGAAACGCAACAAAAATGCAACAAATAGTGAAATATGAACGCGAAGGGTACAAAATAAACCCACCTACAATCTGATATATCTGATACTTCACTAAGCTTTAGAACTTTGTTGTGAAAATCTCCTTCCGCGTCTGTGGAAACGCTTCCCGCCCACACTGCTTGGTGCCTCGTCTGAGCTGCTGTGACGTCGATTACCATAGTAACTAATTAGATGACCATAGTAACTAATTAGATGACCATAGTAACTAGTATATCATGCAAAAGCGCAGATTCAAAGCATTGAAATACTTTGTATAGTTGAAGACTTACGGTCATTAGAAAACATCACTACACATCATAATGGCAGCTACACTTTCCATCTTAAAAGATCTAAAAAAAATATTTGGGAATTTTTATTTCTCTTTGCTATTTGGGCTTATTGGACCCTAATTAGAATAAAAACTAAGAATCATCTTTTGATATGATGTACTTAGTCCATAAGTACACAAACGTGTACTTCATGTTTAGTGACATGCTAATTCTTATTTTTACAAATTTTTTTCCCCCCAAATTCCATTAAATGCTAAAAACCTATATATATATTTTATTAATATTATTATTATGTATTTATTTATTTTATTTATTTATTCCCCTACCTCAGGGGGGGGGGACTCGGCGGGGCGGTTGCTGGTTGTTCCATCTCCATCGTTGGGGTCCCTGCGGGTGGGGTGGGTGGTTCCTGTGGCCCCGTGCTGGGTGGTCCTGTGGCGGCCGGCTTGGGTGGGGTGGCCGTGGGCTGGCCTCGCCCCGCTCTCCGGGGGTGGGGGGGGGGGGGGTTCGTGGGGGCCCTGTTGCCGGTGGGGTGGGGGCGGTCTTCCCGTCCGGTTGCGGGGGGTCTCCGGGCCCCTCGGGCGGGGCGTCCCGCCTTTCTGTCCGTGTGGGGTGTGGTCTCTCGCTGGCTTGGGGTCTGGCTGCCCCCTGTTTTTCTCGTGCCTTGTCCTCTGCCGGGTGCGTCTGTCTGCGGCCTGCTGCTGGCCCTTGTGGGCGGCACGGTGGGCCAGGCTCTGGGGTTCCTGTCGCTGTCCGGCTTGGCTGCGTGGGGGCGGTGGCCCCTGGTTCCCTGGGCACCACACCTACTGTTTGTGAGATGGGTTCTCGGGGAGGCTGGGGCCGTACTCTGGCTCCCGCACACACTGGGAGTCAAATGTATTGTACATGCAAATTCACATATACTCACACACATACATACAGACATACATAGGTACCTACGCTCCCACATACATATACAAATAAATACAGTACATATTTACACACTCAAAGTTCGTACATCCACACGCACATTCATTATACAAACATACTGTATACACATACTGTACATATACATTCACTGTAAAAACATACATATACACATACTATACATATACATTCACTGTACAGGCACACACATACACATACTACACATGCATTCACTGTACAAACACACACATACATATACTGTACATATACATTCACTGTACAAACACACATTTACACATACTGTACATATACATTCACTGTTCAAACACACATACTGTATACACATACTGTACATATACATTCGCTGTACACACATATACACATACTGTACATATACATTCACTGTACAAGCACACATACACATACTGTACATATACAAGTACATATGCACACATACACTCATGCACATAATCACGTTTCATCAAACATATATTAACGTTGTTGCCCTAGGTAAACTGGGTATAACACATGGCACACTGACAAAGCTTAACCTATTGTTACTATAACAATCTACAAGGTTAAGGTTGCTTCTCTTTCTTCCCCTCCATTTTTCTGCATTCTTTCGTATCTCAAGTTATCATTACGTATATGTATTGTTGCATTTGAACAATTGTATTGTTGATAATAAAGGTAAAGTACTGGTATTGTTTATTATCAATAGCACTATTTCTATTGGTATTCATATTGCTCCATTTTTAGTGTAATAATGCTCATTGTCATTTCTGTATTTTTTTTTTTTTTTTTAAATTTTCACTAACTGCTTATTTGCTATTACTTTTACCATCATATTTGTACATGTCGTATTTGCTGATGTTGCTCTGTTGTTGTTGTTGTTGTTGTTGTTGTTGTTGTTTTTGTCTCTCTGTCTAATCCCCCTCTTGTCCCCACAATTCCCCCCTCTGTCTTCCTTTTTCTCTCTTTCTATCCCCTCCTGCTCCGGCCCGGCTGCACCAAATGATAATATAAATACATTTAATAAAGTCAAAATACAAGTAAGGCAACAAGAGAAGTATCCTACACTTCTCTTTTGTAAAGTAAATCTGAACAGCCGATATGGGCATCTACATCTGCTATATGATTTGCCCGAGAAGCTGGGCAGGACATTAAAAAAAAAAAAAAAAAAAAAAAAAAAAAAAATGCTAAAAACCTTATGACAGACCGCCTTAAAAAACGTAATGGAATTTCTAAATTTTTCTATGAAGGATAAAACACTGAATATTGACCAAATATGAACGTCACACCCCAGTTCGATCGACATATTTTACAATCAAGTGAAACGCAACAAAAATGCAAGAAACAGTGAAATATGAATGCCAAGGGTACAAAATAAACCCACCTACAATCTGATATATCTGATATATCACTAAGCTTTAGAACTTTGTTGTGAAAATCTCCTTCCGCGTCTGTGGAAACGCTTCCCGCCCACACTGCTTGGTGCCTCGTCTGAGCTGCTGTGACGTAGATGACCATAGTAACTAATTAGATGACCATAGTAACTAATTAGATGACCATAGTAACTTATTAGATGACCATAGTAACTAATTAGATGACCATAGTAAGTAATTAGATGACCATAGTAACTAATTAGATGACCATAGTAACTTATTAGATGACCATAGTAACTAGTATATCACGCAAAAGCACAGATTCCAAGCATTGAAATACTTAGTATAGTTGAAGACTTACGGTCATTAGAAAACATCATAATGGCAGCTACACTTTCAATCTTAAAGATCTAAAAAGATTATTTGGGAATGTCCGGCGGGCCAGATTGAAAAGCTTAATTTGCCCAGGTCTGCTTTAGCCTCTTAAGGCCCAAGCTGTTTGTTTACATGCTTTTTTTTATTTCTCTTTGCTATTTGGGATTATTGGAACCTAATTAGAATAACACTAAGAATCATCTTTTGATATGATGCACTTAGTCCATAAGTACACAAATGTGTACTTCATGTTTAGTGACATGCTAATTCTTATTTAACATTTTTTTTTCCAAATTCCATTGTATGTTATACTCTTCTGACACCACCAGATGGCAGTATAAGTGTCCACATAAGAGGCCATTAGACCCCAATTCAGTAGTGTACACAATTTTGGAAATAAGAGCTAAAAGGTGCTGTCCACGCATGTGGCCACTAAGCCTTTAGAGGTCCTTTAAAATTCAATATTATCTAATAATGCAGGGGTAGGGAACCTGTGGCTCTTTCGATGACTGCATCTGGCTCTCAGATAAATCTTAGCTGACATCGCTTAACACGATAAGTAATGAATAATTCCGCTTGTAATCACAGTGTTAAAAATAACGTTCAAAATATAAAACATTCTAATGCATTTTAATTAGAGATGTCCGATAATATCGGCAGGCCGATATTATCGGCCGATATATGCGTTAAAATGTAATATCGGAAATTATCGGTATCGTTTTTTTTATTATCGGTATCGGTTTTTTTTGGGTTTTTTTTTTTTTTTTTTAATTAAATCAACATAAAAAACACAAGATACACTTACAATTAGTGCACCAACCCAAAAAACCTCCCTCCCCCATTTGTGTAAGGTAAATTAAATGTGTTTAATTTACCTTACACAGAAGGGTTGTTTCTTTCTGTTATTAATATTCTGGTTCCTACATTATATATCAATATATATCAATACAGTCTGCAAGGGATACAGTCCGTAAGCACACATGATTGTGCGTGCTGCTGCTCCACTAATAGTACTAACCTTTAACAGTTCATTTGACTAATTTTCATTCATTACTAGTTTCTATGTAACTGTTTTTATATTGTTGTACTTTCTTTTTTATTCAAGAAAATGTTTTTAATTTATTTATCTTATTTTACTAATTTTTTTAAAAAGTACCTTATCTTCACCATACCTGGTTGTCCAAATTAGGCATAATAATGTGTTAATTCCACGACTGCATATATCGGTTGATATCGGTATCGGTAATTAAAGAGTTGGACAACATCGGAATATCGGATATCGGCAAAAAGCCATTATCGGACATCCCTAATTTTAATCCATCCATCCGTTTTCTACCGCACCTGTTCAAGAAGTCGCATTAATGGTAAGAAGTATTTGATCTATTATTGGTTAGCTTCAGAATAACAATGTTATTAAAAAGAAAAAGAGACTTATTATACTCTAAAAATGTTGGTCTTACTTAAAAATGCACAAATTTAGTTGTACTCCGTGTTAAAAAAATATTATACGGCTCTTACTGAAATAGTTTTTAAAATATTTGTCTTTCATGGCTCTCTCAGCCAAAAAGGTTCCCGACCACTGTAATAATGCACCAAAATGTTATTTAAAAAAAAAAAAAAAAAAAAAAAAAAAGTACTTGAATATCATCTTGACTTACTGTATCATTTCAAAGCAAGTTATCAAATTATGCAGTGTAAAAATGACAATAGACTTTACGGTAAAATTCCGGCAACTCTGGTACTCTTTGTGTTTACAATAATACACTACACAATCAACCACTCTAGATGTTACTGTAAAAAGAGTGGTACTGTTTTTCCATTCCATTTCCAGGAAAATGACGTAAAAAAAAAAAAACACTGCATCTTTTACGATAAAATTCTGGCGACTGAGAAATTTTTTTTTTTACATTAAAATCTATTTAGTTTTTTTTTAAGTGAACGGAAAAATAGCGAATAATCAAATGCTTAGGCAATAATAGTTGGCCAAAGTAAAGCAATAACAATTAGCTAATCATAGTGCATACTTTCAATATTTTGTAGTGTGGAATGTTAAATTTAAATAGACTCATTACTAGTGATGGGTTGATGAGGCCTCATGAAGCGTTTCGACACATTGCAAAACTGTATTGATACTGTGTCGATACTGTGTCACTAAATACTGACATCTGCTGGACATTAAAAATCCCTACAGGCAACCTATGGACCGACTCAACTGACACTGATTTGATGACCTAGTATATACAATAATATAAACCAAGTCATTGTATTTCATTTAGGATTATTTCATATCTTCATTTAATTAAAAATATATTTTTATCTTTTTTAGATAGAGTCAAATAATGTGAACATGTATCATGACTAGGATGGTAGAAGGTGGGGATTGAACCCCAGTAACCGATTGCTGGCACGGCCACGCTACCAACTTCGCCACGCCGTCATTCCTGTACCTTCTCTAGTAACAGTAGTGATGGGTCCTGCAACACAGATGCATAGGCGCATGCGTCGAGCTCATAGAGCGAAACCCTGTGTCGGTGCGCGTACCGCTTTTAGAAAGTCACGTGACCGATCATGAGCTGCTTTGGTCACGTGACCGATACGCGAACTGTATCGCACTGACGCCTCTGTGCCCTGTGAGCAACATTCCCTCTAAGGTGCGCGCCTGCGCAATTGCGCAGTGCTCAAGCGTCCTCCGCGCACACCGTGCGCCGCACAGCCAATATATGCCACGCACCAAATCAAACCCATCTGAATTCTAAACAAAATAAACACATTTATTCTGTGTAATTTTGAAATGCAACTTTGAGTGACAGTGACAACAAGCGGCCCTAATGGTGTTCGTCAACAACACGCATTGCGCCGCTTCCTAATAAACACAGTTTGGCGCGCAGGCGTCAGTGCGATACAGTTCATGAGCGGTCACGTGACCAGAACAGCTCATTGGCGGTCACGTGACCAAAACAGCTCGTGTTCGGTCACGTGACTTTCTAAAAGCGATACGCACACCGACACAGGGTATCGCTCTATGAGCTCGACGCATGCGCCGATGCATCGGTGTTGCCGGACCCATCACTACTCATTACCAATGAAAAGTAATGAAAAGCACTCACCTTAGGGAAGATTTATGATGCGACACCTGTTTGACTTGACTTTGTAAGCAATATCCATCCATTTTCTACCACTCGTCCCTTTTGGGGTCGCGGGGGGGGGGGGGGGGGGGGGGGGTGCTAGAGCCTATCTCAGCTGCATTTGGGCGGAAGGGCGGGGTACACCCTGGACATGTCGCCACCTCATCACAGGGCCAACACAGATAGACAGACAACATTCACATACTAGGGACCATTTTTTTAGTGTTGCCAATCAACCTGTCCCCAGGTGCATGTCTTTGGAGGTGGGAGGGGCCTATGCCCAGGTGCATGTCTTTGGAGGTGGGAGGGGCCGTTGACAAATGTTTTGTTTGACTCCACACTGCTAAAACTGAAATCAAAGTAAGATTAAATATCTCAAATAAGGGTGATATTTGCTTATTTTCTGTCTGATAAGATAATTCTTCTCACTAAGCAGATTTTATGTTAGAGTGTTTTACTTGTTTTAAGTGTTTTGGTCCTAAATGATCTCAGTAAGATATTACAGCTTGTTGCTGAGATTTGATGAGCTATATTGAGTAAAACATGCTTGAAACTAGAATATCAACTGTTGCAAAGCTGTGTCGTCAACACTCACAAGTAGGGATGTCCGATAATATCAGCCTGCTTTAAAATGTAATATCGGAAATTATCGGTATCGTTTTTTTTTATTATCGTATCGTTTTGGTTTTTTTTTTGGTTTTTTTTTTTATTAAATCAACATAAAAAACACAAGATACACTTACAATTAGTGCACCAACCCAAAAAACCTCCCTCCCCCATTTACACTCATTCACACAAAAGGGTTGTTTCTTTCTGTTATTAATATTCTGCTTCCTACATTATATATCAATATATATCAGGGGTCACCAACCTTTTTGAAACCAAGAGCTACTTCTTGGGTACTGATTAATGCGAAGGGCTACCAGTTTGATAAACACTTATATAAATTGCCAGAAATAGCCAATTTGTTTAATTTACCTTTAACTCTATGTTATTATTAATAATTAATAATATTTACACTTAATTGAACGGGTTAAAAGAGGAGAAAACACAAAAAAAATGACAATTAAATTTTGAAACATAGTTTATCTTCAATTTCGACTCTTTAAAATTCAAAATTCCACCGAAAAAAAGAAGAGAAAAACTTAAAAAAAGAATTTATGGAACATCATTAGTAATTTTTCCTGATGAAGATTAATTTTAGAATTTTGATGACATGTTTTAAATAGGTTAAAATTCAATCTACACTTTGTTAGAATATATAACAAATTGGACCAAGTTATATTTCTAACAAAGACAAATCCTTATTTCTTCTAGATTTTCCAGAACAAAAATTTTAAAAGAAATTCAAAAGACTTTGAAATAAGATTTAAATTTGATTCTACAGATTTTCTAGATTTGCCAGAATAATTTTTTTGAATTTTAATCATAATAGGTTTGAAGAAATATTTCACAAATATTCTTCGTTGAAAAAACAAAAGCTATAATGAAGAATTAAATTAAAATTTATTTATTATTCTTTACAATAAAAAAATAAATTTACTTGAACATTGATTTAAATTGTCAGGAAAGAAGAGGAAGGAATTTAAAAGGTAAAAAGGTACATGTGTTTAAAAATCCTAAAATCATTTTTAAGGTTGTATTTTTTCTCTAAAATTGTCTTTCTGAAAGTTATAAGAAGCAAAGTAAAAAAATTAATGAATTTATTTAAACAAGTGAAGACCAATTTATTCATCTATTTTTGATGAAATAACATTAGAGGAATTATTACAGCGTGTAAGTGGGATAAAACAAACAACATGTTTACTTGACCCACTTCCTGGGAAACTTATCAAGGAACTGTTTGTATTATTAGGTCCATCAGTGTTAAATATTATAAACTTATCACTTTCCTCCGGCACTGTTCCCCTAGCATTCAAAAAAGCGGTTATTCATCCTCTGCTCAAAAGACCTAACCTCGATCCTGACCTCATGGTAAACTACCGACCGGTCTCCCACCTTCCGTTTATTTCCAAAATTCTCGAAAAAACTGTTGCACAGCAGCTAAATGAACACTTAGTGACTAACAATCTCTGTGAACCTTTTCAATCCGGTTTCAGGGCAAATCACTCTACGGAGACAGCCCTCGCAAAAATGACTAATGATCTATTGCTAACGATGGATTCTGATGCGTCATCTATGTTGCTGCTTCTTGATCTTAGCGCCGCTTTCGATACCGTCGATCATAATATTTTATTAGAGCGTATCAAAACACGTATTGGTATGTCAGACTTAGCCTTGTCTTGGTTTAACTCTTATCTTACTGACAGGATGCAGTGCGTCTCCCATAACAATGTGACCTCGGACTATGTCAAGGTAACGTGCGGAGTTCCCCAGGGTTCGGTTCTTGGCCCTGCACTCTTTAGTATTTACATGCTGCCGCTGGGTGACATCATACGCAAGTACGGTGTTAGCTTTCACTGTTATGCTGATGACACTCAACTCTACATGCCCCTAAAGCTGACCAACACGCCGGACTGTAGTCAGCTGGAGGCGTGTCTTAATGAAATTAAACAATGGATGTCCGCTAACTTTTTGCAACTCAACGCTAAGAAAACGGAAATGCTGATTATCGGTCCTGCTAGACACCAACATCTATTTAATAATACCACCTTAACATTTGACAACCAAACAATTAAACAAGGAGACTCGGTAAAGAATCTGGGTATTATCTTCGACCCAACTCTCTCGTTTGAGTCACACATTAAGAGTGTTACTAAAACGGCCTTCTTTCATCTCCGTAATATCGCTAAAATTCGTTCCATCTTGTCCACTAGCGACGCTGAGATCATTATTCATGCGTTCGTTACGTCTCGTCTCGATTACTGTAACGTATTATTTTCGGGCCTCCCTATGTCTAGCATTAAAAGATTACAGTTGGTACAAAATGCGGCTGCAAGGCTTTTGACAAAAACAAGAAAGTTTGATCATATTACGCCTATACTGGCTCACCTGCACTGGCTTCCTGTGCACTTAAGATGCGACTTTAAGGTTTTACTACTTACGTATAAAATATTACACGGTTTAGCTCCAGCCTATCTCGCCGATTGTATTGTACCATATGTCCCGACAAGAAATCTGCGTTCAAAGAACTCCGGCTTATTAGTGATTCCCAGAGCCAAAAAAAAGTCTGCGGGCTATAGAGCGTTTTCTATTCGGGCTCCAGTACTCTGGAATGCCCTCCCGGTAACAGTTAGAGATGCTACCTCAGTAGAAGCATTTAAGTCCCATCTTAAAACTCATTTGTATAATCTAGCCTTTAAATAGACCCCCCCTTTTTTTTTTTTTTTAGACCAGTTGATCTGCCGTTTCTTTTCTTCTCTCCTCTTCTCCCCTGTCCCTTGCGAGGGGGAGTTGCATAGGTCCGGTGGCCATGGATGAAGTGCTGGCTGTCCAGAGCCGGGACCCCGGGTGGACCACTAGCCTGTGCATCGGTTGGGGACATCTCTGCGCTGCTGACCCGTCTCCGCTCGGGATGGTTTCCTGTTGGCCCCGCTGTGGACTGGACTCCCGCTGATGTGTTGGATCCACTGTGGACTGGACTTTCACAATGTTATGTCAGACCCACTCGACATCCGTTGCTTTCGGTCTCCCCTAGAGGGGGGGGGTTACCCACATATGCGGTCCTCTCCAAGGTTTCTCATAGTCATTCACCGACGTCCCACTGGGGTGAGTTTTTCCTTGCCCGTATGTGGGCTCTGTACCGAGGATGTCGTTGTGGCTTGTACAGCCCTTTGAGACACTTGTGATTTAGGGCTATATAAATAAACATTGATTGATTGATTGATTGACCAAGTCTTTAAAATATTTTCTTGGATATTCAAATTCTATTTGAGTTTTGTCTCTTTTAGAATTAAAAATGTCGGGCAAAGTGAGACCAGCTTGCTAGTAAATAAATACAATTTAAAAAATAGAGGCAGCTCACTGGTAAGTGCTGCTATTTGAGCTATTTTTAGAACAGGCCAGCAGGCTACTCATCTGGTCCTTACGGGCTACCTGGTGCCCGCGGGCACCGCGTTGGTGACCCCTGATATATATCAATACAGTCTGCAAGGGATACAGTCCGTAAGCACACGTGATTGTGCGTGCTGCTGGTCCACTAATAGTACTAACCTTTAACAGTTAATTTTACTCATTTTCATTCATTACTAGTTTCTATGTAACTGTTTTTATATTTTTGTACTTTCTTTTTTATTCAAGAAAATGTTTTTAATTTATTTATCTTATTTTATTTAATAATTTTTTTTAAAAAGGACCTTATCTTCACCATACCTGGTTGTCCAAATTAGGCATAATAATGTGTTAATTCCACGACTGTATATATCGGTAGCGGTTGGTATCGGTATCGGTAATTAAGAGTTGGACAATATCGGAATATCGGATATCGGCAAAAAAGCCATTATCGGACATCCCTACTCACAAGTATAAAACTACTTTTTTTAAAGTAATCATTTCTTACTTCAAGCATGAAAAAAAAAATCCTGATGCCGAGCGCATATCATTATGTCAAGATAATGGCACTAGCATTTACTTCCATAGGGCGGTATAGCTCGGTTGGTAGAGTGGCCGTGCCAGTAACTTGAGGGTTCCAGGTTCGATCCCTGCTCCCGCCATCCTAGTCGCTGCCGTTGTGTCCTTGGGCAAGACACTTTACCCACCTGCTCCCAGTGCCACCCACACTGGTTTAAATGTAACTTAGCTATTGGGTTTCACTATGTAAAAAAAAAAAAGTGCTTTGAGTCACTAGAGAAAAGCGCTATATAATTATAATTCACTTCATTTAAGAATATTTTTCAACATATTGAGCAAAAAGGTCTCTCTTTTTTTTCCTACCAAGAAAAGTGCACTTGTTATTAGTGAGAATATACTTATTTTAAGGTATTTTTGGGTTAATTGAGGTTAGCTAATTAGGGACCGAATGTCCCTTTGAGACAGAGGACCCTATTGAATTTCTAGCGTTTTATTATTATTATTATTTATTATTATTATTATACCGCCGCCTCTTTGAGCTGTAATTTGACCCCCTTAACATGCTTCAAAACTCACCAAATTGGGGACACACATCAGGACTGGCGAAAATTGCGACTTAATCAAAAAAACCAAACCCCAAAACTCAAAATTGCGCTCTAGCGCCCCCTAGGAAGAAAACACAGACAAAACTGCCTGTAACTCCCAGTAGGAATGTCGTAGAGACATGAAACAAAAACCCTCTATGTAGGTCTCACTTAGACCTATATTTCATACACTGACAACCCCCCCGCTAAAATCAACAGGAAGTTTGCAATTCCCCCTTCAAAAACAAAAGTTGTGTAAAAACAGTCAAAGATATGTTGAATGGGTAAAGGCAGGAAGCACCAGCGTGACCCCAGGATGCAGAGAAGATAGGTAATGAGCAGGTAAAGATATGTTAAATGGGTGAAAGCAGGAAACATCAGCGTAAATACTCGGTCCCGCCCATCGCTTTTTGCAGCTTTAATTTGACTTGTTTTGGAAAGTCTTGACAAGTCGAATTTTCTTGTTCTATTGGCAGATAATTTTTGCTTAGTTCAATAAAATACCCCTCATTTTTGTTTTGTTTTTTTCTTGTTTTTGAAAACCGACTTATTGCAGTGTATGGGATTGAGTAGTCAGGCATGGTGTGGTGGGTGTCGCGGCACGATCTTGGGCTGCATGAGTGCCGCCGCCACTGCGGGGGAGCTGCGGTTCAAAGAGGGGGAAGGGGGGGGAGGGAGATGAATTCCGACGAACTTAGGGTCGGTTGAAGTCAAACCCACTAATGTGCCCGACTAGCTCCCCGTTCTGTTTGTCTCCATTGTCTTGTCAGTCATGCCGGAAGAACACACATTCCCATCTCCTCTTCTGCGTTTTTTTGTTTTGATCCGACACGCACACACACCAGGCACACACACGCACGTGCGCGCGCGCGGAGAGACACGGTTCCTTTTCATATTCAAATGAGAACATTACCATTAGCCATCAGGCATGGCAGGGTCCCTCTCTGTTAGCGTCTCATTTGAATATCTCATATCTCCGAGACACGACACTATCTGACGACGTAGGAGTCATCTGGGCTTTCACACACACGTACACACACGCACACACACGCCGGGCCCCGTGTCACGCACGCCGCCTGGTAATTTGTCATGAAAGGATGAAGGTAACGAGCTGTCAAGGTTGTAATGGTGAGCGTAAACACGGCTAATTAATTAGCAGCCAGGTGAGGCAGAGGGTAGGGTCTAATTAGCCCCTACGTCACATCTATACATAAATATAACGTACGGGAGGGGCGTGAACGTCAACGGGTGGGGGGGGGGGGGCTCAAAGAAAGCGTGCGTTATAAATACAAAAAGGCGAGCCATCCTCCATTAGCGATGAAGACCGGGGAACGCCGCACAAAAACATGTCAGGCCTTCTCGAAAGGGAGGCGGCTTGTAATACGAAAAAAGGCAAACTCGAGTTAAAAACTTTCAGGGAACGCCTCTTTTTGTTTACATTACAACCGGGAAGTATTTTTTTTATGTTAAAGTGGAATAAATCATTTTTTTGTCCTCAAAATTCTACACACAATACCCCATAATGACAATGTGGATGGATGGATGGATGGATGGATGGATGGATGGATGGATGGATGGATGGATGGATGGATGGATGGATGGATGGATGGATGGATGGATGGATGGATGGATGGATGGATGGATGGATGGATGGATGGATGGATGGATGGATGGATAGATAGATAGATAGATAGATAGATAGATAGATAGATAGATAGATAGATAGATAGATAGATAGATAGATAGATAGATAGATAGATAGATAGATAGATAGATAGATAGATAGATAGATAGATAGATAGATAGATAGATAGATAGATAGATAGATGGATGGATGGATGGACGGACGGACGGACGGACGGACGGACGGACGGACGGACGGACGGACGGACGGACGTAGATAGATAGATAGATAGATAGATAGATAGATAGATAGATAGATAGATAGATAGATAGATAGATAGATAGATAGATAGATAGATAGATAGATAGATAGATAGATAGATAGATAGATAGATAGATAGATAGATGGATGGATGGATGGATGGATGGATGGATGGATGGATGGATGGATGGACGGACGGACGGACGGACGGACGGACGGACGGACGGACGGACGGACGGACGGACGGACGGACGGACAGATAGACAGATAGATAGATAGATAGATAGATAGATAGATAGATAGATAGATAGATAGATAGATAGATAGATAGATAGATAGATAGATAGATAGATAGATAGATAGATAGATGGATAGCACTTTATTGATTCCTTCAGGAGAGTTCCCTCAGGAAAATTACAATTCCAGCAGCAGTGTACAGAATTGAGATCGAATTTAAAAAGTAAAAATTAAATAATGGGGGTATAAATGGAAATAAAATAGAAAAATATATCAATAAGAATAAGAAATAAAAAAGCAACAATAAGAATACAAATATAACAGTAAAAATAAGAAAATAACAAGAGAAACTATGCACTAGTGACCATGTTATGAAAATGTGTTGCACTGTTAATTGCACTGATATATATATATATATATATATATATATATATATATATATATATATATATATATATATATATATATATATATATATATATATATATATATATATATATATATATATATATATATATATATACACTACCGTTCAAAAGTTTGGGGTCACATTGAAATGTCCTTATTTTTCAATGAAGATAACTTTAAACTAGTCTTAACTTTAAAGAAATACACTCTATACATTGCTAATGTGGTAAATGACTATTCTAGCTGCAAATGTCTGGTTTTTGGTGCAATATCTACATAGGTATATAGAGGCCCATTTCCAGAAACTATCACTCCAGTGTTCTAATGGTACAATGTGTTTGCTCATTGGCTCAGAAGGCTAATTGATGATTAGAAAACCCTTGTGCAATCATGTTCACACATCTGAAAACAGTTTAGCTCGTTACAGAAGCTACAAAACTGACCTTCCTTTGAGCAGATTGAGTTTCTGGAGCATCACATTTGTGGGGTCAATTAAACACTCAAAATGGCCAGAAAAAGAGAACATTCATCTGAAACTCGACAGTCTATTCTTCTTCTTAGAAATGAAGGATATTCCACAAAATTGTTTGGGTGACTCCAAACTTTTGAACGGTAGTGTATATATATATATATATATATATATATATATATATATATATATATATATATATATATATATATATATATATATATATATATATATATATATATATATATATATATATATATAGTAAAGTGCAGATATGTAGTATAGATAGCATCCCACACTGGCCTATGCAGAGCTTTACCTAATTACAAGCTTATTCCGCCTCATTAACTTTAGGCAGGATGAAGACATGCAGAATGCCAATTCATCAGCCTCAGGCCATGTAGCGCTACTTTCACTAATTAATGCTGAGTTGGAAGAAAATAAAATAATAAAATAGAAAATACCTCAAATGGCCATGAAAAGAGAAGAGTATCTAACCTTGTGTTTTGGTGTCTAGCCTGACTGAAAATAATTGTATCATATTTAAAATGATCTTATTAAGTTAGTTTGGTAGGTTATTGAGTTTTGGCAACATCAGTCATGTGATTCTCCCCAGCCAATCAGCATAGAACAGCAGTGGTAACAATGTAAGCGTGAGAAATAGTCGCAATATATAATAATCAAAATATATTATACTGGTAAATAAATGTTGTTGTTTTTTTTTTACATTTAAAAATGTTACTTAAGTTAAAAAAAGAGACATCTTGTCAGGTCATAGAGTAATTAAAACAGTGTACAAATGAAAATTTCAAACATGTGCCTCAATGTCTTTAAAAAAATGTTGGAAAAAATGTCAGGCAAGAAAATTATGAGGGTTTTTTTGGTTGTTTTTTTTAAGTCGTACTAAAAAAAAACAATGGAAAGAAACACTTTTTTCAAACATTTTAGAGGAATTCAAAATGGCAAAACATAAATACACACACACAAAGCTTGTGGGTGAAAATATTGAACATATTTTAAGAAATATTACATTATTAGTTGTTTTTTTAATGAAGAGCAGGAAGCTGAGGAAGAAAAAAAAAACAAATTATGAAAAACGCAAAAAAAAAAAAAAAAGACAAAGGCAGGCAAAATAGGAATAATTGAGAAAAAAGTTGTATAAATGAAAACAATCTGACAGAAACACAAGAAAAGCTGAAAAATGTATGGGGAATTTTTTAAAAAGGCGAGAAAAAAAGAAAAGAAACAACTAACACACACAAAAAAGGACCGTGGGTGAAAATATTTACATTATATTTGGAATATTTGTTTTAAGGGGGGCCAGAGACCCCAAACGGCTGATTTTTTTGGACTAAGTTGAGTTCATAACTGTCAAAGTAGTTAATATCTAAAGCACTCAGCTGCTACTAACTTATACCGTATCACACTCGGAATTAACCCGAATTATTAAGAAAATTATTAAACAAGAGAATTCAACAAGTTCCTACATTTTACCCGAGAATCTCAGTAAATATAAATATATATATATATATATATATATATATATATATATATATATATATATATATATATATATATATATATATATATATATATATATATATATATATATATATATATATATATATATATATATATATATATATATATATATATATGTATATATATATATATATATATATATATAAATAAATAAATATATATATATATATGTATGTGTGGGGGAAAAAAATCACAAGACTATTTCACCTCTACAGGCCTGTTTCATGAGGGGTTTACCTCAATCCTCAGGAGATTTTAATGGAAGCGTTCACATACCATGGTTTATATAGGGCATATATAGATTTTTTAAAATCTCCTGAGGATTGAAGTAAACCCCTCATGAAACAGGCCTGTAGAGATGAAATAGTCTTGTGATTTTTCCCACACATACATATTACACTCTACCACGGTATCGAGCACTATTTTTTGGATAATCTAATTAAGACATATATATATATATATATATATATATATATATATATATATATATATATATATATATATATATATATATATATATATATATATATATATATGTATATATATATTTATTTAATTTTTTTATTATTGTATTATTATTTACCTCAAAGAACTACTCACCCCCAAATCCTCCACACGACACCTCCGCTCCGGACAGGCTAACCTCCTCCAACCTCCGAGGACAAAGCTACGAACAATGGGAGACCGGGCTTTCTGCTCCGCGGCTCCCAGTCTGTGGAACGCTCTCCCTGACCACCTGAGGGCACCACAGACTGTGGATGCTTTTAAAAAAGGCTTAAAAACCCTTCTTTTTTTTAAAAAAAGCCTTTTTTTAGATGTACACATACTAGTTTTAGCTATTTGGCTGTTCTAGTTTTTATTTTTTTTATTATCTTTTTATTTTTATTTGTTTTAATACACTGTAGCACTTTGAGGTTGTTTACTCAATGTAAAGTGCTTTTTACAAATACAATCTATTATTGTTATTATTATTATTATTTATTTATTTTTAAAATGTATTAATATTATTTTTTTCACGTGTTATTTCAGCACGCCCGACAGAAACGAGTGTTTTAGCATTCGAGATGTTAACCATGAAACCATCTCATCTCTTTGCCCTCGGGGTGCAAGCGTTGATGCTTTGCTTCCTGCTGACACTTGACTAACTCTCCACTGCAACACGCGGGCCGAGCTTCGGACAGGAAGTGATGAAGACCATCCATCTCATGGTTGTGGTGGTAGTACTAGGGGTACATGCCAGTGTGTGAGGATAGGGGAGGGAAAAATGGCTCCTCCAGGGGGGGGGGGGCTTGTGCCACCATATGGCTGACCCAGGCCCTGCAGCCTCCCCAGGGGCGCAAAAACGACGAATGGGTGCATTAATATCTTCGTTATTTTTTTTTTTTTTATGTTACACGTTGAACTTACCGCAGCACGCACATGCAAACCAACATGACATGTTTTATACCTGCACAGGTCCATGCTGCTGCGACACCATTTGTATGACTTTTAACCCCATCACAGGCCACCATCTGGGCAGAATCCACCAGCTGGCATTTTTTTTTTCTTCCCAACTTTTACTTTATATTTCATAAAATATGATTGGACACCGCTACTAATACAGTATAGCTAACGAATTAAAAAAGGTACAGGTTTTTTTTTTTTTTTTCGTTGACATGATGGCGTGCCGTGGTGACATTGCTGCATCATAATATGGCACATGTGAGTCAACACACACACAGAGCGCTAAGAAGCGGAAACAGTGTGAAGACAGAATAGGGGGAATGGATGTTATTTTGCTTAAAAATTGTCATTTTAACTGCAGTTGCCCGGATTTTTCAAACCGTCTAGTGAGCATTACTGGCACATGTTTTTATTAAATTCTGCCTAGCAACAAGCAGAACAGGAACAGGAATCTCTGTCATTTAGTTGATGTAAATTTCTTAACTATAATTTCCACTTAAGTTGACCAAATTTTCCAAACAGCCTAATGGGAATGACTGGCACAAACACTTTTTTTTCATGTTTTTATTTAATTCTGCCTAGCAACAAGCAGAACAGGAGCAGGAATCACTGTCATTTTTCCATGTATCCATTTTCTACCGCTTGTCCCTCTCGGAGTGGCGGGGGGTGCTGGAGCCTATCTCATGTCATTTAGTTGATTTTTTCACATGAATTTTACTACTATTAACCAACTTTTCCAAACAGCCTAGTGGACAGGACTGGTACAACACTTTTAAAACATGCTTTTATGTAATTCTGCCTAGCAACAAGCAGAACAGGAACAGGAATCTCTGTAATTTAGTTGATGTATATTTTTTCACTTTAATTTTACTACAATTGACAAAATTTTCCAAACAGCCTAACTGGCATGACTGGCACAAAAAATTTTTTTTAAATGTTTTTAATTATTCTGCCTAGCAACTATAGCGGAACAGGAACAGAAATCTCTATCATTTTCACTTTAATTTTACTACAATTGTCCTGATTTTTCAAACATCCCAGTAAGCATGACTTTTTTAAAATGTTTTTATTCAATTTTGCCTAGCAACAAGTCGAGCAGGAACAGGAACCTCTGCCACTTTGTTGATGTACAATGTTTCACTTTAATTTTACTACAATTGACCAAATTTTCCAAACAGCCTAGTGGGCATGACTGGCACAAACACTTTTTTTCATGTTTTTATTCAATTCTGCCTAGCAACAAGCAGAACAGGAACAGGAACAGGAATCTCTGTCATTTATCCATCCATGCATTTTCTACCGCTTGTCCCTTACAGGGAGGTGCTGGAGCCTATCTCATGTCATTTAGTTGATGTATATTTTTTCACTTGAATTTTACTACAATTGACCAAATTTTCCAAACAGTCTAGTGGACATGACTGGTACAAACACTTTTAAAACATGTTTTTAATTAATTCTGCCTAGCAACAAGCGGAACAGGAACAGGAACCTCTGTCATTTAGTTGATGTACATTTCTTAACATTAATTTTACTACAGTTGACCAACATTTCCAAACAGCCTAATGGCCACAAACATTTTTTGAAATGTTTTTAATTAATTCTGGCTAGCAACTATAGCAGAACAGGAACCAACATATTTTATCATTTTATTGAAATACAGTTCTTCACTTTAATTTTACAATAATTGCTCTGATTTTTCAAACACCCTAGTGAGCATGACTGGCACAAACACTTTTTACATGTTTTTATTCAATTCTGCCTAGCAACAAGTGGCGCAGGAACAGGAACCTCTGTCATTTTGTTGATGTACAATTTTTCACTTTAATTTGACTACAATTGACCAAATTTTCCAAACAGCCTAGTGGACATGACTGGTACAAACACTTTTAAAAAATGTTTTTAATTAATTCTGCCTACCAACAAGCGGAACAGGAACATGAACCTCTGTCATTTAGTTGATGTAAATGTCTTAACTTTAACTTTACTACAGTTGACCAAGTTCTCCAAACAGCCTGTTGGCCACAACTGGTACAAACATTTTTTTAAATGGTTTTTATTAATTCTGCCTAGCAACTATAGCGGAACAGGAACACAAATCTCTATCATTTTATTGATGTACAGTTCTTCACTTTCATTTTACTACAATTGCCCTGATTTTTCAAACATAGTACCATGACTTTTTTTCATGTTTTTATTCAATTTAGCCTCGCAACAAGCGGAACAGGAACAGGAACAGGAACAGGAACAGGAACCTCTGTCATTTAGTTGATGTAAATTGTTTAATTTTAATTTTATTACAGTTCACCAAATTTTCCAAACAGCCTAATGGGCATGACTGGTACAAACACTTGTTTTATCCATCCATCCATTTTCTACCGCTTGTCCCTTTTTTATTTATTTATTCTGTGTAGCCACAAGCGGAGCAGGAACAGGAATCTCTGTCATTAAGTTGAAGTACATTTCTTAACTTTACTTTTACTACAGTTGACCAAATTTTCCAAGCATCCCAATGGGCACAACTGGTAAAAACATTTTTTTTTAATGTTTTTAATTAATTCTGCCTAGCAACTATAGCGGAACAGGAACATAAATCTCTATCATTTTATTGATGTACAGTTCTTCACTTTCATTTTACTACAATTGCCCTGATTTTTCAAACATCTTAGTGGGCATGACTGGCACAAACATTTAAAAAAAATGTTTTTAATTAATTCTGCCTAGCAACAAGCGGAACGGGAACAGGAATCTCTGTCATTTAGTTGATGTAAATTTCTTAACTTTAATTTTACTACAGTTGACCACATTTTCCAAACGGCCTATTGGGTATGACTGGCACAAACACTTTTTTCATGTTTTTATTTAACTCTGCCTAGCAACAAGCGGAACACGAACAGGAACTTCTGTCATTTAGTTGATGTAAATGTCTTAACTTTAATGTTACTACAGTTGACCAAATTTTCCAAACAACCGAATGGGCACAACTGGTACAAACATTTTTTTAAATGTTTTTAATTATTCTGCCTAGCAACTATAGCGGAACAGGAACATAAATCTCTATCATTTTATTGATGTACAGTTCTTCACTTTCATTTGACTACAATTGCCCTGATTTTTCAAACATCTTAGTGGGCATGACTGGCACAAACATTTTTTAAAAATGTTTTTAATTAATTCTGCCTAGCAACAAGCAGAACAGGAACAGGAATCTCTGTCATTTAGTTGATGTAAATTTCTTAACTTTAATTTTACTACAGTTGACCAAATTTTCTAAACGGCCTATTGGGGATGACTGGCACAAACACTTTTTTCATGTTTTTATTTAACTCTGCCTAGCAACAAGCGGAACATGAACAGGAACTTCTGTCATTTAGTTGATGTAAATGTCTTAACTTTAATGTTACTATAGTTGACCAAATTTTCCAAACAACCGAATGGGCACAACTGGTACAAACATTTTTTAAAATGTTTTTAATTATTCTGCCTAGCAACTATAGCGGAACAGGAACAGAAATCTCTATCATTTTATTGATGTACAGTTCTTCACTTTAATTTGACTACAATTGCCCTGATTTTTCAAACAGCCTAGTGGACATGACTGGCACAAACACTTTTTTCATCCCATCCATCCATTTTCTACCGCTTATCCCTTTTGGGGTCGCGGGTGGTGCTGCAGTCTATCTCAGCTGCATTCGTGTTTTTATGTAATTCTGCCTAGCAACAAGCGAAACAGGAACAGGAACCTCTGTCATTAATTTGATGTACATTTTTTAACTTTAATTTTTATACAGTTGACCAAATTTTCAAACATCCTCGTGGGCATAACAGGCACAAACACTCTATTTCATGTTTTTATCAAATGTTGCCTAGCAACAAGTGGAGCAGGAACAGGAACCTGTGTCATTTTGTTGATGTACAGTTCTTCACTTTAATTTTACTACAATTGCCCTGATTTTTCAAACATCCTCGGTGGCATGACTGGCACAAACACTTTTTTTCATGTTTTTATTTTAATTAATAAATATATAAATAATTAAATCTAGCCTAGCAACAAGTGGAGCAGGAACAGGAATGGGAACCTCTGTCATTTTGTTGATATACTGTCCATTTCTTCACTTAAATCTGACTACAGTTGGCCTGATTTTTCAAACTAACTATTGGGCATGATAGGCAAAAACATTTTTTTTCATGTTGTTATTGACCTCTGCCTAGCAACAAGTAGAGCAGGAACAGGAATCGCTGTGATTTTGTCGATATGCAGTTTGTCACTTTAATTTTACTACAATTTCTCTGATTTGTACGGAGCCCCTAAAGCAGTGGTGTCCAAAGTGCGGCCCGGGGGCCATTTGCGGCCCGCAGTTAATTGTTTACCGGCCCGCCACACATTCTGGAAATACTATTGTAAAAATAAAAAAGAACATTAAAAAAAGTGGAATGAGGTGAAATCTAACGAGAAAAAGTTGCAATGTTGACACAAAACCTGCCATGCAGGCTGTTTTTTTTTTTTCTTTTGTCTTTCTTCATTTTTCTTTTTTTGCCATTGCTCAAAAAAAAATAATGACAAAAAATCCATGTTATAATGAATTATTTTCAGGGCTCCAATTACTTCAAATATTTCACTTTAAAATGTTTTATGTGGTAAATATTGCATATATTGTGTAGTAGCCATATAAAAACATCAAAGTTTTCTTTGACAAAAGCGCATAAAACAAACAAAATAATAGTTCCAGCATAAAATCGACAGATATATCTGAAGTTGATCTCGTAACTTAAGTGTTGAAAGTAAAAGAAAAACCTAATAAAAATGTATCACTTTATGAGTGGGGCACCTTTTGGATCCCAAATATATTTAGTGATTTTTTATTTATCTTTTCACTGTGATTACTCAAAAATATGAAAGAATCCAAATCAACGGTGTCCTGCATTATGGATCTTTTAGGGCTCGAATGAGTAAATACTGCATATTTCTGTTTTACTATAAAAAAAAGAAAGTTGTTTTTGACAGAAAAGCCATAAAACATTTTTTTTAATTTGTATTACTTTATATCAACTTGAAGTTGATATAGAGATTTACTGTAAGCGTTAAATATTTTTAAAAAAAAATTTAATCATTTTAATGACTGAGACCCTTTATGGTCCCCGGGACCCCTAAACGTAAAATAAATAAAAAATCCATATATTTTGTTATGGTTTGAAAATGAAAAATATCAAAATGGCCCCCACATGCTTTAATTTTTCCGTGTGCGGCCCTCAGTGGAAAAAGTTTGGACACCCTTGCCCTAAAGGGAGATGGGGGGGAAAAAAAAATGTATTATTATTTTTTTATTTTTTATTTTTTTAGACATGTATCTCGTTTGTGTGCACGAGAAACTATCTTGTGCGCACGAGAAACTTTTTATAAAGTTATAAAAAAATTAAAAAATAAATTATAATTTTTATTATTTTTTTTTTTTAGACATGTATCTCGTGCGCACGAGATACATGTCTAATATATATATATATATATATATATATATATATATATATATATATATATATATATATATATAAAACTTTTTTTTATATAACTTTATAAAAAGTTTCTCGTGCGCACGAGATACATGTCTAAAAAAGAATTTTAAAATAAAAATTATTAATACATTTTTTTTATTTGTATAACTTTATAAAC
Organism: Entelurus aequoreus; assembly: GCF_033978785.1. Lineage (NCBI taxonomy): Eukaryota > Metazoa > Chordata > Actinopteri > Syngnathiformes > Syngnathidae > Entelurus > Entelurus aequoreus. Next base: position 7,469,199 of record NC_084752.1, read on the forward strand.
AGTTTCTCGTGCGCATGAGATACATGTCTAAAAAAAAATTTAAAAATAAAAATTATTAATACATTTTTTTTTTTTATAACTTTATAAAAAGTTTCTCGAGCGCACGAGATACATGTCTAAAAAAAATTTTAAAAATAAAAATTATTAATACATTTTTTTTATTTTTATAACTTTATAAAAAGTTTCTCGTGCGCACGAGATGTCTAAAAAAAAAATTCAAAATTTAAAAAAAATTTAAAAAAATTTCCCCACCCCATGTCCCTTTAGGGGCTCCGTAGATTTGTTTAATTTAAAAAAATAAATGAATTTTAAAAAACAGCTCAGTGCAAACACTTTTAAAAATGTTTTTAATGAATAATTATTCCTCGCTGCAAGTGGAGCAGGAACAGGAACAAGAATCCTATTGGTTTATGTCACCTGCTCTGCAGGATCGCTTCAAATTCACTAGAGTTGGATGACTTTTTTTTGATGAACCATCCATCTTTTTTGTCATCACTGAGGTTTAGTATAAAAAGAAAAGGAATGTTCCTGTTCCTGCACAGTGTATATTGTTGCGTTGACCAGCATTCCTCCAATTGGGAATTCAAATTGCTAGTCTCTCCCAGATTCTTTTTATGGCAATATGCTGTTGTTTATATTCAATCACCAGGCAGAAGTTGGTATTTTGTGGTTTATTCTCCAAGCTTAGAGGACAAACCCGAGACCAACCCAGCACCCAAGCGTTCCCTAGCCCGGTCTAGATCGGTCTACCCTCCACCTCCTGTCCCCCCAAGCTCAGCACTGCCCTGTGCTCCTTATCTAAGGAATGTTATGGCAGTCTCAACAGCGCTCTGCCTGTCTACTCAAGGACACTCGAATCCAAGCACTTTGTACCACACGAGACATTAGCTGATGTAAATATGACTATAGGAGTTTTAGAAAGAAGTAACACTTAAATATGGATATGATTCTGATCTGCTTCCATCAATATATAGCCTACCTAAGCTATCGGTGAACTTTTGTGTGTTTTCACCTAAAACCGCCGCTGAATAAAGGTGAAATAAGCCAACAGTTAGGGCCACCACCACCTCCCTCCTTCCCACTTCCCACCCCTCGTTCCTGCGCCCTCCCGGAGCGCACAATGAGGGCTCCCGTGTGACACCCACCCCCCGCGCCCCCCGTCCAGCCTTTTATCCCCACTAGCGCCTGGCTACGTGGTCCACAACGCCGACTGCAGAGGTGCTGCATGGCAAACAGGGGAGGGGCGCTAAAGTGTCATTATTTGCAGGCCTAGAGGGATGAAGGGCTGCTGCTTGGTGGACCAGATGGTGGAGGACAGAAGCAGGAACAGAGTACCCTGTTCCAATCCTCTGTAGTACAGTGCTTGTGCTATCAAAGCACTACTGTGACCGAGGCCTTGTTGGGGCTAGCTTGTTATCTCATTTGGGTATGTTTATTTATGTGCCGCCACCGCTCCCGCGGGCGGGTCGAAGATGTCATTTATTTACGCGTACAACTACACCACAGCTCGTGAACAAATGCACTGGAGATGACTGACTGGTGCAGCGTGGTAAGGACTTAACTGTCCAAAACGATGCACCGTGTCATAATATGCACTCACAGGACACTTTATTATAGGTTTGATTGATTGATTGAGACTTTTATTAGTAGATTGCACAGTACAGTACATATTCCGTACAATTGACCACTAAAGGGTAACACCCAAATAAGTTTTTCAACTTGTTTAAGTCGGGGTCCACGTTAATCAATTCATGGTATAATAGGTAAGCATCTAATGCAGGGGTGTCAAACTCATTTTCATTGTAAATGAAAATATAGTTTAAAATATATGCAATTCATGCATTATATATTTTTCCATCAAAATTGAAAGAACAAATACATTTAGTTGAAATACTTTATTTTCTATAAATTAATTTTGTCATTCATTCATCCATTTTTATCCTTGTATCTTTTTAATTATGTTTTATTTAATTCCTTAATCTAATTTAATTTAACTTTATTTAATTGTATTTAATGTTATTTTTTTAAAATTTGATTTTATTGACACACACACATTTTTTACAGGCTTTCGGGGACCACATCGTTTTAAGTCGCCTGCGAAAGCCTGGAAATATTGTGTGTGTGTCTATAAAAATCGTATTTAATTTTATTTAATTGTATTTCATTTAATTGTATTTTATTTTATTTTATTGACACACACACATTCATCCATTTGTATCCTTGTATTTGTTTAATTAATTTTTAGATAATTCCTTAATTTAATTTAATCTAACTTTATTTAATTGTATTAAATGTTATTTAATTTAATTTAATTTTATTTTATTTTATTGACACACACACATTTTTTCCCGGCTTTCGGGGACCACATCATTTTAAGTCGCCTGCGAAAGCCTGGAAATAATGTATGTGTGTCAATAAAAATCTTATTAAATTGTATTTAATTGTATTTAACTTAATTGTATTTAATTTAATTGTATTTTATTTTATTTTATTGACACACATACATTCATCCATGTGCATTCTTGTATTTGTTTAATTAATGTTTAATTAATTCCTTAATTTAATTTAATTTAACTTTATTTAATTGTATTTTATTTGATTTTATTTGATTTTATTTGATTTGATTTGATTTTATTTGATTTGATTTTATTTGATTTTATTTTATTGACACACACATTTTTCCAGGCTTTCGGTGGCCGCATCATTTTAAGTCGCCTGCGAAAGCCTGGAAATAATGTGTGTGTGTCAATAAAAATCGTATTTAATTTTATTTAATTGTATTGAATTTTATTTTATTTTATTTTATTTTATTGACACACACACATTCATCCATTTTAATCCTTGTATTTGTTTGATTATTTTTTTATTAATTCCTTAATTTAATTTAATCCAACTTTATTTAATTGAATTTAATGTTAATTTATTCAATTTTATTTTATTTTATTTTATTGACACACAAATTTTTTCCCGGCTTTCGGGGGCCACATCATTTATTTGGCCTGCAAAGCATGGAAATAATGTGTGTGTGTGTGTGTATGTGTGTGTGTGTGTGTGTGTGTGTGTGTGTGTGTGTGTGTGTGTGTGTGTGTGTGTGTGTGTGTGTGTGTGTGTGTGTGTGTGTGTGTGTGTGTGTGTGTGTGTGTGTGTGTGTGTGTGTGTCAATAAAATTTTTATTTAATTGTATTTAATTGTATTTAATTGTATTTGATTTGATTTGATTTTATTGACACACACACATTCATCCATTTTTGTCCTTGTATTTGTTTAAGTAGTTTGTAATTAACTCCTTAATTTAATTTAATCTAACTTTATTTAATTGTATTTAATGTTATTTTTATTTTATTTTATTGGCACACACATTTTTTCCCGGCTTTCGAGGAACACATAATTTTAAGTGGTCTGCGAAAGCATGGAAATAATGTGTGTGTGTGTGTGTGTGTGTGTCAATAAAAATTGTATTTATGTTATTTAATTGTAGTCAATTTTATTTTATTTTATTTTATTTTATTTTATTTTATTGACACACGCCTTGTATTCATTTAATCAATTTTTAAGTAATTTCTTAATTTAATTTAATTCAACATTATTTAATTGTATTTAATGTTATTTCATTGTCCATCTCCATCTTCTTCCGCTTATCCGAGGTCGGGTCGCGGGGGCAGCAGCCTAAGCAGGGAAACCCAGACTTCCCTCTCCCCAGCCACTTCGTCCAGCTCTTCCCGGGGGATCCCGGATTGGATTTCATTGTATTTAATTTAATTTAATTTCATTTCATTTTATTGACACACACACATTATTTCCAGGCTTTCGCGGGCCATGTAAAATGATGTGGCCCCCGAGCTTTGTGTTTGACACCTGTCATCTAATAGCATCCCAAATATGTATCACACACAAACAGCTGCCAGTGTGAATTTACAGCCAAATTAACAATAACAAAATATTGTTATATTATGAAATGCATGGTCTAAGAAAGCCACAATGTAACCCACCTGGCATCCTCCATTGCATCACCTCGCCAGCTGTTTCTAATATTTTGACCCTCTCCACTGTAGCTAAGTAAGGCGAACACAATATTAAAAAAAACATTAAACATTCCAATAATCCATCAACCAAAACCTAATATTTTGGCCTGTGCAGGTGTATTATAGTAATCACCATGAAACAATTTTACAGTTGTAATAATAATGACATTACTGTACAATAAAAGCAGTTGAATGATTTTTTAAAAAGTGCACGTGGCAAATATGATGTAACTTTGTCAGCAAAAACTATTTCAAACTTTGAAGTAAATGTGTTCAAAAGGAATCTTATTTGCATTGCACTGCCCATCTGCATTAATGTCCTTTTATTGAAAATATGAAGAAAATAATACAGATAAAGTGCACTTAATGTTCTTTTTAAGTTCAAATTGATCAATTTATGCAGCCAGTCGACGTATAAATATGACAATAGTTGCTAAAAAAATAAAATAAAATTAGGATAAGAATGGATAAGGTAGATAAATATTTGATATTATAAAGTTGATATGAAAACAATTTACACAAGAAAGTGTATTCAATGTTAAGTTTCATCCAATACACTAAAGCAGGGAACTTTGTTAGGTTTACAGTGACATCTATTGGCCAAAAGTGAGTATTACATCAACTCTTGCTCCATTGCAGCATCACACGTTAAAGATGGAAACGTCCCATTGCTTTCAATTTGTTCCCTTCATTTCCACGATAATAACAAACAAGACGTGTCATAAATAATAAATCACAATGGTGGTACATTTTAGACTTTTTTTGGTTTTGTTTTTAAATAAGATTTCTTTTTTTGGACTCCAGAGCAGTCAACAGTCAAGTCGGCCTGTTAGGAATTAAAGCAGTTCTTCCTTAGGACATACTAATGAATCATGTATTAAAGATAATTATTATGGGTTTAAAAGCCTCAGCGAGCGCCTGAGTTTAGTCCCAGGATGTGCAACATGGGGTAATAACGTCGTTAAAACTGGAAACTCTGCGGAAACAATGTCGACAAACTGCAGGTGACATTACTCAGAACCCAAAAAGTTTCTGACATTCTAATAAAAAAACATATTTTAGCATGTTTTTATGCAGTTAAACACACTTTGATGGGTCACATTGTTATCAACCAAAAAGGCTCATTTGAATAATGGCAATAAAAATAATATGTCCCAAAATAATCTGTTACAGAATCAATCACAGGTTCATATACATTGTATTATTATAATAATTACTATAATTCATAAGAAAATATTCATACATTTTCTTATTTAAAAAATCTAAAATGAGTTGAAATACTTTATTTTCTACAAATGAATTTTGTCATTCATTAATACATTTTTTGTCATTGTATTTGTTTAATAATTTTTGTATTAATTTAATTGTATTATATTTAATTTTATTTTATTCAATTTTTATTTAATTGACACATTGATTACTCAGAACCCAAAAGGTTTCTGGCATTCTTAAAAAAAAAAAAACATATTTTAGCATGTTTTTATGCGGTAAAACACACTTTGATAATTATTATTATTGATAATACATATTCATAAATTTTTACTTGTTGCTATCATTACCTTTTTAAAAAATCTAAAATTAGTTAAAATACTTTATTTTCTATAAATTAATTTGATCATTCATTCATCCATTTTTTATCATTTTATTTGTTCAGTTATTATTTTTATTAATTCATTAATGGTTTTTTTTTTCATTTCATTTCATTCAATTGTATCTAATTTTCATTTAATTGACACATTGATTACTCAGAAACCAAAACGTTTCCGACATTCTAAAAATATATATATTTTAGCATGTTTTTATGCGGTAAAACCCACTTTGATCATTATCATTATTCATAAAAAAATATTCATACATTTTCCTTTTTAAAAATATCAAAAATTGAAATACTTTATTTTCTATAAATTAATTTTGTCATTCATTCATCAATTTTTTACCATTGTATTTGTTTAATTGTTTGTTTATTAATTCATTAATTTAATTTAATTTAATTTAATTTAAATTAATTTAATTGTATTTTATTTTATTTTATTACATTTTATTTAATTGACACATTGATTACTCAGAACCCAAAAAGTTTCTGACATTCTAAAAAAAACATCTTTTAGCATGTTTTTATGCGGTTGAACACACTTTGATAATTATTATTATTCATAAGAAATATTCATACATTTTCCTTTTTAAAAATATCTCAAATTAGTTGAAATACTTTATTTTCTATAAATACATTTTGTCATTCATTCATCCATTTTTTATCATTGTATTTGTTTAATTATTTTTTAATGAATTCATTATTTTAATTTAAATTAATTTAATTCAAATTTAATTGGCACATTGATTACTCAGAACCCAAACAGTTTCTGACATTCTAAAAACAACAACATATTTTAGCATGTTTTTACACGGTAAAACACACATTGATAATTATTATTATTCATGAGAAATAATTCATACATTTTCCTTTTAAAAAAATCTAAAATTGTATCTGTAAAGGCAATTTGATTAGCATTAAAAGTCATGCAAGTGTAAAAAGAAGTTAACCAATGGCCTGATGAAGCCAAAAATGATTAAAAAAAGGTCACCCTTATGGATTTTGTGTGGGAAATGTATATTTATGCACAAATTGTGCACCTTTTTAGGTTGGACCTATGATGATTTTACATTTTAAACACTTACTTGTGGTCTAAATAATATATATTGGATATGCTTTGGTGTACTGTAACTGCCGGCCACATTTTGCTGCACAGTCGCATTTATAACTTACTTTCTTCGTATGTCTGCAAAATAGTTTGTTTGTAGAGGCATCCAAAACTGCGTGCAAGCGCTGCAAAAGTGCGAGTATCCAACATTGTAACAATTGTAAGTCAGAAGAGAGGTCTCCTTTAAAATAAATACGTATGATTTTAAAAAGATGCATCATCATGATATCCGACATGAAATTTTAATAACATTAAATGAAGAATACTACGAAAAAATATAAACAGAGTCAAAATATTCAAGCTTGGGCAATAATTTTAGGACAAAATGTGAAATGTAGAAACAATCAGATGATATTTACTCAAAGTTTCTCAAATGAGATGCATGAGAACATCAAAAATGCCTAAAGCAGATCATAAGTATTATTATTTGACAATGTTGACTTCCAGTTTTGACTATTTTTTCCCCAACAGTTATTTTGACACATACAGGTTTCCTTAAACGCTTTGCAGGAGTAGCTTTATTATACTGTGGTTAACTTATTTTTACACTTGTATGAGCGTTAAGAAACTTAACGTTTTTAGAGAAAATTGTTATTCTGGCCACAGTTTGACTTTTTCAATTGGGGGAAAAAAAGTTTAGAGCAGTGTTTACAAAATAAAAAAGTATGAAATGTAAGTTTGTTTTCTTTGTCTATTACAACGTAAACAAAAGGGAATTTGCCTGTTTTGCCAGAACAATAACAAAACACATTTTGTAATAAAGAAAATGTTGTTCGTCAGCATCTTCTTTTTGGTGCATTTTTTTATTTAGTTTTTCGCTGTTAATTAGAGCTACTTTGACAAAAAGAAAGGATTTTGTTTATTATTTACACGACTGGCAACATTTAAATTTATCTTATCTCCACTCTAACAGTACGATATGCTATTTTGTGGTCATGTGCCATTAAATAGAATATTGTCTGAATATTCTTTGACCGTAATTGGTGAGCCACTCAAAATCAGCTGGCGAGGTTGGGTTGGACACCCCTGGTTTACAGAGTGCCTGAATGCATCATGTTTTTTTAAGCAACATTTTTGGCCTATAGGCTGTTCAATGTGTTGTGGAGTGCGTTCTGGCATAAAGAGCGCTAATGATAGGGGTGCACACAAAATATTTTTCACATTCATTCACATTCATCCCAAATCTAAATCGATTTATAGTTTTCAAAAATCGATTAAAAAATGTATGGAGATTATATATATATATAAATATATATATATATATATATATATATATATATATATATATATATATATATATATATATATATATATATATATATATATATATATATATATATATATATATATATACACACACAGCATATATATAAAAAAAATCAATAATATATATATATATATATATATAATATACATATATATAAATATATATATATATATTATATATATATACATACATATATATATATATATATATATATATATATATATACATATATATATATATATATATATAGAGAGAGAGAGAGAGAGAGAGAGAGAGATTTTTATATATATACAGTATATACATATATATATATATATATAAATTATTTTCTTATATATTATTGATATATTAAAAAAATCAATAATATATATGTATGTATATACATATATAGATTTTTGAATATATGCTGTGTGTATATATATATATATATATATATATATATATATATATATATATATATATATATATATATATATATAACGTATATTAAAAAATTTACATTCAAAAATCAATGATATATATATATATATATATATATATATATATATATATATATATATATATATATATATATATATATATATATATATATATATATATATATATATACAGTATATATATACACAGTATATGTATACATTTACACAGTATATGTATATATGTTTTAATACATATACAGTATATATATGTATATATTATTATAGATTTTTTATATATTAGTGATATATTCAAAAAGCAATAATATATATAATATATATATATAAAATATAAAATAATAATATATAAAAATATTATATATATATATATATATAAAATCATATTATTGATTTATATATATATATATACATATACATATATATACACTATATATATATATATATATATACATATATATACATATACATATATATATATATATATATATATATATATATATATATATATATATATATATATATATATATATATATATATATATATATATATATGTTTTTAATTGATTCTTATGACAAAAATATTTTTTTAAATATTTTTTGTTTTTGTTTTTTAACAAGAATACATTTTTAAAAACAAATTTTTTGACATCTCCATGCAACCTGAAGGAGCTTTTCTAACATGTAGCCTGTTTTTAAAAAAAGATTCATTATAATTACAATAACCAAATAATACATTGCGAGAATCTGTTTGAATTGAGAATGGAATCGTCACCCCAGGCTTCGGAATTGGATCGAAACATTAGGTGCCCAAAGATTCACACCCCGGCAAGAAGATAGTCATTTACTACTTTTTCCACTCACTTTTCCTTCTTAAACCTTGGGGGGGGGAAAAAAACTAGTTCAGTCTACTAAATAAAAGAAGTACAAACAATGTGATAATTTACAGGTTTTTGTGTCATTACCCTGCACCAACCAAACATACATTACATCATACCAAAGACGCCCCACAGCTACACAATGATCCCAATCAGCATCGACACAGATATGAGCGTAGCTTCATTAAGAGCAGCCGCAAATAAATTCTAAGTTGGGAGCAAAATGACTCCGGGAAAGCTCAATAAAATGTGCGTTATGCTGGCAGTCAACAGGTGTGGCTCACTAGCACCACTTCCACCTTTCATGGCGCAGCTACCTTTGAACCAGAGCGCGTGCATCCACAATAAATGGAATAATTCATGACGCCGTCATTAAAAATGAAAACTTTCTTTTCCTCGCACTTGGGATGTGTTTTGAAACGATACATAATGGACCGCGAGATGTTCAGAAGTTCAACCCGAACCTCCTCTAGCTACGGCGTTGGGAGACGATCCCCGGTAACAACGAGGCACCTAGCAGCCTTTAATTACGGGTGCTGCTGGGATCATTAGCACGGATGGAGGTGCTGAGGCTCCCCCGGTTAAGGCAACGTTTTAAACCCTCCTCTTCCTCATCTCACGTCACTCACGGCGAAGCTAGTACCGTATACCGGTACTGATAAAGTACCGCGGTACTAATGAATTAAAAAAGGTACTATACCGCCTTTGAGAAATACCGGTACTTTTTATTTTTTCATGGACATGATGGCGCGCCGTGGTGACATTGCAGGTAATATGAGCCAGGGGGCATGTAAGTCCACGCACACACACACAGCACTTACAAGCGGAAACAGTGAGGAGAGAAAATGGACGTATTTTGGCGTTAAAAATAACAATAAACAAAAAAAAAAACATTTGTCCAGCGAAAGAGTTTTTAATACTAATCCATGTTGATGCTCGGCAAATTTGACAATGACAAAAGAACAAACGTTTCCCCAACTGTAGAGCTGCTAACGTCCCTCCACAGTGCTTTAGGTACTTCTAAATTACTTATCGGTCACGGCCCGGGCGCATTCATCGGTGTGCTGTGCTGGGCGCACCTCTAAGAGGCTGTTCACCTTGGAGACCTGCTGCGGATATGGGTACGGCCTGCGCCGCTCCGGCTGCAGCAAGCAGCTGCATTCAATCATCAATCAGCAATCAATAATAATAATAATAATAGTAGATTTTATTTGTAAAAAGCACTTTACATTGAGTAAACAACCTCAAAGTGCTACAGTGTATTAAAAAAAATTAATAAATAAAAAGTTAATTTAAAAAAAATAAATAAATAAAAAAATCTGTGATGAGGTGTCGACTTGTCCAGGGTGTACCCCGCCTTCCGCCCGATTGTAGCTGAGATAGGCTCCAGCGCCCCCCGCGACCCCGAAGGGAATAAGCGGTAGAAAATGGATGGATAATAAAAAATAGCCAGATAGCTAAAACTAGTATGAATATATCTAAAAAAAAAAAAAGGCTTTTTTAAAAAGAAGGGTTTTTAAGCCTTATTTAAAAGCATCCACAGTCTGTGGTGCCCTCAGGTGGTCAGGGAGAGCGCTCCACAGACTGGGAGCGGCGGAGCAGAAAGCCCGGTCTCCCATTGTTCGTAGCTTTGTCCTCGGAGGTCACTTTACATTGAGTAAACAACCTCAAAGTGCTAGTGTATTAAAAAAATAAAATAAAATAAATAAAAAGATAATAAAAAATAAATAAAAACTAGAACAGCCAAATAGCTAAAACTAGTATGCATATATCTAAAAAAAAAAAAAGGCTTTTTTAAAAAGAAGGGTTTTTAAGCCTTTTTTAAAAGCATCCACGGTCTGTGGTGCCCTCAGGTGGTCAGGGAGATCGTTCCACAGACTGGGAGCGGTCTCCCATTGTTTGTAGCTTTGTCCTCGGAGGTTGGAGGAGGTTAGCCTGTCCGGAGCGTAGGTGTCGTGTGGAGGATTTGGGGGTGAGTAGCTCTTTGAGGTAGAGGGGGGCATTTCCATGGAGGCACTGGTGGGTTAGTAGGGAGACTTTGAATTCAATCCTGAGTGGAACAAGAAGCCAGTGAAGGGATTTGAGAGTTGGTGTGATGTGGTCATATTTCCGCACTCTCATGCAAACAACACACCTGTCGCTGATGAGAAGACCTGCCTTCTTAAGCGAAG
>NC_084752.1:7485669-7513169 GCF_033978785.1 Entelurus aequoreus
ATGAATGTAAAATTAATACAGTAAACTAAACTGCTATAAAAAAAATTATTTAAGCATGTTGCAACTGAAACAAGTCATTTTTATAACAAATAGTAATTATATTTTAATGGATTTTATCAGAATAAACAAAATACTATTTTAAACGCAGTATACTGCATACTGCACATACAGTACACACTATTAACCAACATCTACTTATCAGGTATAAAAGGACCTAATGTGGCATTTTGCTGCGTGCTTTTATGGGGAAAAGTAGCACCATCTGGTGGACAAATATAAATTTAAGCAAACTGAAATCATAAAGCATTGCATTACACACAGTAAGTGCACAAATTAAGTGTACAAAATAGCGCACTTAGTGCAACATTTGAGTGCACACATTAAGTGCACATGTTACGTGCACAAGTTAGGGGCGCAAATTAAAGTGCACTTTAGTGTGGAAAATCAATGCACTTATCAAGTGCTCAATTTTAATGCAATTAAGTAGTAATAGTAGTTGGAATACAATTTCATGCAAAAAATAAATTGAATAGTCACAAGGAAACTTAATCAGTAATTCAAAAATTAAGATACTGTAATGTGCACACATTAAGTGTGCAAAATAAGTGCACTTACTCATGGGATAATTTAGGTGCACGGATGTACACACATTAAGTGCGCATTTTAATTGCACAAGTTGAGTGAACTTACTGAGTGCACTTAAATACACATAGTAAGTGCACATATTAGGTGTACAAAATAAGTGCACTTATTAGGTACACCATTTAGGGGCAGTTATTTACACATATTAGGAGCAGAACATAGGTGCACTACAAAGCACACAATTTAAGTGCACTGAAGTACACACAGTAAGTGCACAAATTGAGTGTACAAAATAGCACACTTAGTGCAACATTTGAGTGCACACATTAAGTGCACATGTTACGTGCACAAGTCAAGGACGCAAATTAAAGTGCACTTAAGTGTGGGAAATCAGTGCACTTGCCAAGTGCACAATTTTAATGCAATTAAGTACACACATTTAGTAAAACGTCATATGAATAGTAGTTTGAATACAATTTCATGCAAAAAATAAATGTCATCATTATTGAATAGTCACAAGGAAACTTAATCAGTAATTCAAAAATTAAGATACTATAATGTGCACTTAAGTGTGGGAAATCAGTGCACTTGCTAAGTGCACAATTTTAATGCAACTAAGTACACACATTTAGTAAAACGTCATATGAATAGTAGATTGAATACAATTTCATGCAAACAATAAATTGCATCATTATTGAATAGTCACAAGGAAATTCAAAAATTAAGATACTGTAATGTGCACACATTAAGTGTGCAAAATAAGTGCACTTACTCATGGGATAATTTAGGTGCACGGATGTACACAAATTAAGTGCACATTTTAGTTGCACAAGTTGAGTGAACTTACTGAGTGCACTTAAATACACATAGTAAGTGCACATATTAGGTACACAATTTAGGTGCAGGTATTTACACATATTAGGAGCACAAAATAGGTGCACTTAACAAGCACACAATTGAAGTGCACCCAAGTACACACAGTAAGTGCACAGAATTAAGTGTACAAAATAGCACACTTACTAAGTGCAACATTTAAGTACTATTTTAAATTAAAACTGAATGTGTTTTACCATAAAAACTATAAATTATAAGTAAAAACACATCAAAACACCAAGTAGTTGCCGTTTATCTTAAAACGACAATAAAATGCTGACTTTGCATCAAATTAAGATTTAACACGTATTATTTGCTGACGAGTCAATTAAATAAGAATGAGATGAAAATGTTATAAATGTAAGGTTTTAAAATACTATTTTTTTGAAGCATTTGTCATAGTTTTTGTCTTGCTGATTATTCGCTGCAGAGCTGCAAGAGGCCACTGTGGAACGTGAATAAAAGATACAGGAGGGCTTGTAAAAACAACATTCATCCATTTTAATGCTCAGAAAGGGGGGAAAAAATCCATTCAAGTTTCCTTTGTAATTGAGATTTTTTTTGTAATGAAATGAGTTTGAACAGTATCGTTTGTACGTATATGCTAATTAGCCCCCCGGTCTCGTTAAAGAGAAATGAAATTCAAACTTACCTGTAAGCACTTGTGTGTCTGCAAATTAAGCCAAATAAAAACACTTTTTTTTTGTGCACACTCGGTTGTTTTGGCGCCAGACGAAGGTCTTAATTGTCGGTAGTGTCTAATAATGTCCGCGGGACGTTTGGCTTTGTGTGTAAAAAAAAACAAAAAAAACAATAAAAGGAAAAAAAGGGGGTGAAATGAATAAAGGCAGCTTTATTTCATGAGATGATTCTTAAAGTAGTTGCAAGACTTGCACTTTGCTTTTCCCGAGGGTTCTACTGGTGGTGGTGGAAGTGCAGAGAAAGAGGTGAAAGGTCACAGGCTGACAGGACGTTAAAAAAAATATATAGTGATGATAGCGGACTAAAAGTCCCCATTTCTTAATTCATACATGCAAAAATGTGTCAACTCTGCAAAATATACAGCTTATTAAAAACAATCATCTTCTCATTCAACTGCATTGGATAGTTACTCCAAACTTTTGACGTAACTTTTTGCACCAAATTTTACTAAACAAGACTTTTTCTGCAGGCGAGCTACTGCACACCTAATGTGTGCACATTACAATATCTTCATTTTTGAATTACTGATTAAGTTTCCCTGTGACTATTCAATAATGATGCAATTTATTTTTTGCATGAAATTGTATTCAAACTACTATTCATATTACGTTTTACTTACTGTGTGTACTTAAGTGCATGGAAATTGTGCGCTTAGTAAGTGCACTGATTTTGCACACTTAAGTGCACTGAATGTGCACCCTTAGCTTGTGCACGTAACATGTGCATTTAAGTGCACTTAAATGTTGCACTTAGTAAGTGTGGTATTTTGTACACTTAATTGTGTGCACTTATTGTGTGTACTTAAGTGCACTTAAATTGAGTGCTTTGCAAGTGCACCTATTTTGTGTGCTTGGTAAGTGCACAAACACAGTAAGCCCCTATTTTTTGCTCCTAATATGTGTAAATAACTGCACCTAAATGGTGTACCTAATAAGTGCACTTATTTTGTACAGCCAATTTGTGCACTTACTATGTGTATTAAAGTGCACTTTGTAAGTTCACTTAACTTGTGCAATTAACATGTGCACTTTATGTGTGTACATCCGTGCACTTAAATTATGCCATGAGTAAGTGCATCTATTTTGCACACTTAATGTGTGCACATTACAATATCTTAATTTTTTAATTACTGATTAAGTTTCCCTGTGACTATTCAATAATGATGCAATTTATTTTTTGCATGAAATTGTATTCAAACTACTATTCATATTACGTTTTACTTACTGTGTGTACTTAAGTGCATGGAAATTGTGCGCTTAGTAAGTGCACTGATTTTGCACACTTAAGTGCACTGAATGTGCACCCTTAGCTTGTGCACGTAACATGTGCATTTAAGTGCACTTAAATGTTGCACTTAGTAAGTGTGGTATTTTGTACACTTAATTGTGTGCACTTATTGTGTGTACTTAAGTGCACTTAAATTGAGTGCTTTGCAAGTGCACCTATTTTGTGTGCTTGGTAAGTGCACAAACACAGTAAGCCCCTATTTTTTGCTCCTAATATGTGTAAATAACTGCACCTAAATGGTGTACCTAATAAGTGCACTTATTTTGTACAGCCAATTTGTGCACCTACTATGTGTATTAAAGTGCACTTTGTAAGTTCACTTAACTTGTGCAATTAACATGTGCACTTTATGTGTGTACATCCGTGCACTTAAATTATGCCATGAGTGAGTGCATCTATTTTGCACACTTAATGTGTGCACATTACAATATCTTAATTTTCGAATTACTGATTAAGTTTCCTCATGACTATTCAATAATGATGCAATTTATTTTTCGCATGAAATTGTATTCAAACTACTATTCATATGACGTTTTACTTAATGTGTGTACTTAAGTACATTCAAATTGTAAGTGCACTGATTTTGCACACTTAAGTGCACCTAATTTGCGCCTTTAACTTGTGCACGTAACATGTGCACTTAAATGTTGCACTTAGTAAGTGTGCTATTTTGTACTCTTAATTTTGTGCACTTACTGTGTGTACTTAAGTGCATTAAAATTGTGCACTTAGTAACTGCACTGATTTTGCACACTTAAGTGCACTTAATTTGTGCCCTTATCTTGTGCATGTAACATGTGCACTTAATGTGTGCACTCAAATGTTGCACTAAGTAAGTGCACTATTTTGTACACTTAATTTGTGCACTTACTGTGTGTACTTAAGTGCACTTAAATTGTGCGCTTGGTAAGTGCACCTATTTTGTGCTTCTAATGTGTAAATAACTGCCCCTAAATGGTGTACCTAATAAGGGCACTTATTTTGTACACCTAATATGTGCACTTACTATGTGTATTAAAGTGCACTTTGTAAGTTCACTTAACTTGTGCAATTAACATGTGCACTTTATGTGTGTACATCCGTGCACTTAAATTATGCCATGAGTGAGTGCATCTATTTTGCACACTTAATGTGTGCACATTACAATATCTTAATTTTCGAATTACTGATTAAGTTTCCTCATGACTATTCAATAATGATGCCATTTATTTTTTGCATGAAATTGTATTCAAACTACTATTCATATGACATTTTACTTAATGTGTGTACTTAAGTACATTCAAATTGTAAGTGCACTGATTTTGCACACTTAAGTGCACCTAATTTGCGCCTTTAACTTGTGCACGTAACATGTGCACTTAAATGTTGCACTTAGTAAGTGTGCTATTTTGTACTCTTAATTTTGTGCACTTACTGTGTGTACTTAAGTGCATTAAAATTGTGCACTTAGTAACTGCACTGATTTTGCACACTTAAGTGCACTTAATTTGTGCCCTTATCTTGTGCATGTAACATGTGCACGTAATGTGTGCACTCAAATGTTGCACTAAGTAAGTGCACTATTTTGTACACTTAATTTGTGCACTTACGGTGTGTACTTAAGTGCACTTAAATTGTGCGCTTGGTAAGTGCACCTATTTTGTGCTTCTAATGTGTAAATAACTGCCCCTAAATGGTGTACCTAATAAGGGCACTTATTTTGTACACCTAATATGTGCACTTACTATGTGTATTAAAGTGCACTTTGTAAGTTCACTTAACTTGTGCAATTAACATGTGCACTTTATGTGTGTACATCCGTGCACTTAAATTATGCCATGAGTAAGTGCATCTATTTTGCACACTTAATGTGTGCACATTACAATATCTTAATTTTCGAATTACTGATTAAGTTTCCTCATGACTATTCCATAATGATGCCATTTATTTTTGGCATGAAATTGTATTCAAACTACTATTCATATGACGTTTTACTTAATGTGTGTACTTAAGTACATTCAAATTGTAAGTGCACTGATTTTGCACACTTAAGTGCACCTAATTTGCGCCTTTAACTTGTGCACGTAACATGTGCACTTAAATGTTGCACTTAGTAAGTGTGCTATTTTGTACTCTTAATTTTCTGCACTTACTGTGTGTACTTAAGTGCATTAAAATGGTGCACTTAGTAACTGCACTGATTTTGCACACTTAAGTGCACCTAATTTGTGCCCTTATCTTGTGCATGTAACATGTGCACTTAATGTGTGCACTCAAATGTTGCACTAAGTAAGTGCACTATTTTGTACACTTAATTTGTGCACTTACTGTGTGTACTTAAGTGCACTTAAATTGTGCGCTTGGTAAGTGCACCGATTTTGTGCTTCTAGTGTGTAAATAACTGCCCCTTAATGGTGTACCTAATAAGGGCACTTATTTTGTACACCTAATATGTGCACTTACTATGTGTATTTAAGTGCACTTGGTAAGTTCACTTAACTTGTGCAATTAACATGTGCACTTTATGTGTGTACATCCGTGCACTTAAATTATGCCATGAGTGAGTGCATCTATTTTGCACACTTAATGTGTGCACATTACAATATCTTAATTTTCGAATTACTGATTAAGTTTCCTCATGACTATTCAATAATGATGCCATTTATTTTTCGCATGAAATTGTATTCAAACTACTATTCATATGACGTTTTACTTAATGTGTGTACTTAAGTACATTCAAATTGTAAGTGCACTGATTTTGCACACTTAAGTGCACCTAATTTGCGCCTTTAACTTGTGCACGTAACATCTGCACTTAAATGTTGCACTTAGTAAGTGTGCTATTTTGTACTCTTAATTTTGTGCACCTACTGTGTGTACTTAAGTGCATTAAAATTGTGCACTTAGTAACTGCACTGATTTTGCACACTTAAGTGCACTTAATTTGTGCCCTTATCTTGTGCATGTAACATGTGCACTTAATGTGTGCACTCAAATGTTGCACTAAGTAAGTGCACTATTTTGTACACTTAATTTGTGCACTTACGGTGTGTACTTAAGTGCACTTAAATTGTGCGCTTGGTAAGTGCACCTATTTTGTGCTTCTAATGTGTAAATAACTGCCCCTAAATGGTGTACCTAATAAGGGCACTTATTTTGTACACCTAATATGTGCACTTACTATGTGTATTAAAGTGCACTTTGTAAGTTCACTTAACTTGTGCAATTAACATGTGCACTTTATGTGTGTACGTCCGTGCACTTAAATTATGCCATGAGTAAGTGCATCTATTTTGCACACTTAATGTGTGCACATTACAATATCTTAATTTTCGAATTACTGATTAAGTTTCCTCATGACTATTCCATAATGATGCAATTTATTTTTTGCATGAAATTGTATTCAAACTACTATTCATATGACGTTTTACTTAATGTGTGTACTTAAGTACATTCAAATTGTAAGTGCACTGATTTTGCACACTTAAGTGCACCTAATTTGCGCCTTTAACTTGTGCACGTAACATGTGCACTTAAATGTTGCACTTAGTAAGTGTGCTATTTTGTACTCTTAATTTTGTGCACTTACTGTGTGTACTTAAGTGCATTAAAATTGTGCACTTAGTAACTGCACTGATTTTGCACACTTAAGTGCACTTAATTTGTGCCCTTATCTTGTGCATGTAACATGTGCACTTAATGTGTGCACTCAAATGTTGCACTAAGTAAGTGCACTATTTTGTACACTTACTTTGTGCACTTACTGTGTGTACTTAAGTGCACTTAAATTGTGCGCTTGGTAAGTGCACCTATTTTGTGCTTCTAATGTGTAAATAACTGCCCCTAAATGGTGTACCTAATAAGGGCACTTATTTTGTACACCTAATATGTGCACTTACTATGTGCATTTAAGTGCACTTGGTAAGTTCACTTAACTTGTGCAATTAACATGTGCACTTTATGTGTACTTAAATTATTTTGCACACTTAATTTGTGCACTTTACAATATCTTAATTTTTGAATAAATTATTAAGTTTTCTCTTCTTTTTTTTTGCACGAAACTGTATTGCAACTACTTTTCGTATGACATTTTGCGTAACATTCTCAGGAGAACTGCCGCTGCAAATTCAGTCGTAATGATGTCAGACTAATGAAAAGAAGATCATTTTGCATTTAATGAGGAATAAAAAAAGATTTGCTCATCATCTTCATTTTTTTTTATTTTTATGCTAATGTTAGCCTAGCCTTGCCCTTGCACTCTTGACCACCTGTTGGGACGTCCCGCTAAATATTTCACACGTCTCTTTTTTTTTTTTTTTTTCCCCTCCCCCGTCCGTCTCTTGCTGCTTCCTCGCCGTGCTTTTGATGTTTTTGTTCCGCATCCCTTCGCTTTTTCATCCTCGGCGGGCTCGCCGTGAAATCATCCTGCAGCTTTCCCTTTCATGCGGCAAAAACTTTGCAGCGCATTTCAATGTGGGGGCCGGAGAACGCTCTTTTCCCCCGTTTTTACATTTTTTTTTCACCCCTTTTTCCAGTGCGCGGCTGCGTCTTTGATACAAAAAAGAGTGAGGAGGTGCTGCTAGATGCGTTGCGCAGGTCTCTGAGAGGCTGATTAGCATCTGGGAGTCGGCGCGGGGCTTCCTGCTAATGAGCAGAAATGCCGCTTGGCTGCCATTCGGCGCCTCGGTCAAGACTTATTACAGCCTACGTTTTCATCCCCGCGCCGCTCGTGCCAAGGAACTTCACACTTGAAAGCTTCGCTCTTCTGCAACAATCTTGGCACGGCGGCTCAAATGCCACTTTTGTTTCCCTTCGGGGGTCAAACGTGCGTTCCAGCGCCGGCTGCGGCTGGCACGCCGTTTACGCGAGGAAAGTGGCTCCCCTCGCCATGTTGGAACCTTTCCTCTGATTCTTATTCATCAACATATTCGACACACAAGACTGAAATTTTAATAAATGCTCGTCAACTTTCTTTACGTACAGTCGGACTAACACACCAATAATAAAGGCCCATTCTGAATCGAATCGTCATCCCAGGAATTGGATCGAATCGTTAGGTGTGTGGAGGATGCATATATGTTTAAGAGTTATTTCTTTTTACATAGCCATGTTTAGAGTAGCTAGTACTTTTCCTTTGTATATTCCACCAGTCTCTCTTTGTCTTCAGATTGTCTGTTTAGTGCAGTGGTTCTTAACCTGGGTTCGATGGAACCCTAGGGGTTCGGTGAGTCGGGCTCAGGGGTTCGGCGGAGGTCGAGACACACCCGACTCATCGTGTAAATAAATACTTCTCCCTATCGGCGTATTACGGATACGGCAACAGCAGAAGTCACACTGATTTGCAGGTGTGTAATTTGTTGTGAGTTTATGCACTGTGTTGGTTTTGTTGTTTGAACAAGGTGATGTTCATGCACGGTTCATTTTGTGCACCAGTAAAAAAAACATGGTAATACTGTAGTATGGGGAACATATTCACCATTAATTAGTTGCTTATTAACAAGAAAATTAGTAACATATTGGCTCTTAACTAGTCATTATTAAGTACTTATTAATGCCTTATTCGGCATGGCCTTATTACAACCCTAACCCTCTAACCCTGGCCCTAACCCTCTAACCCTAACCCTAACCCTAACCAAATAACTCTAAATTAAGTCTTTGTTACTTAGAATATGTTCCCCATACTAAAGTGTCACCAAAAACATATAACTTTGTCTTGAATTTGAAAAAAAACATTTTATTTTTCACTAAAGAAGGGTTCGGTGAATGTGCATATGAAACTGGTGGGGTTCGGTACCTCCAACAAGGTTAAGAACCACTGGTTTAGTGTCTTAAACCATCAGGAATGTGAAACCAAACCCCCAAATCTTCCTTATCAGTGTTGCAAGGGGGTGAGTTGGGGGGGGGGGGGGGGGGCTTTCTTTGTGTGCGAGAAGTTGGCTTTTCCGTTTGAGTGTCAGATCAACTAGAGTAGCCGATATGAATGTATTGGTTAAGTTGAACTCCTAAAGCTTTAGTAGAACTTGAAAATATTCCAATTCTGTCTTGATGGTCCTTCTTACTCAGCATATATGTCATGGAAAGAACTTGGGATTGACCAGTAACTTAGATTCCCTGGGAGGAAGAACTGGTCCGACGCAACAATTGCCAAAAGGTTCACACCCCTACTAGCTACTACTCTTTTAAAACCTTCTTTTTTTGGGGCCCTCCTGTGTCCAGAAAATTATTCCCTTTACATGAACAAAAAACAACAAAATATCCACCGAATCACGCTTGTCTCCGTGATATCGACATCACCAATTTATGGATCGATCCGCCCTCCTCTTACAACGCCGACACACCAAAAGTTACTGTTATAACATCCTCTATCTGTGTCTGTGTTTCTTAACCATAGGGCCGGGGGGCCGCCCAAACACCTTGTGTGGTGTTCGGGTCTGTGTGACCCGTTTTCATTTTTTAGTATAAGAAAAATTATACAATTAATTCATTTTTCAAACTGAGACTCACTGACTTTGGCTCATTTTCTGTGAAGAACATATATCAGAATACATATTTAATGACCACACACCATACACCCCCCCCTACACATTTCTATTACATATAAGATGTCCGGGTCCACTGGACCCGGGGCTAATAGAAGTGTGGACACACACACACACACACACACATACACTTATACACACAGCAGGCCTAGACAGGAGGAGGACAGAGTGTAGGTACACAGAACTTCAGAGGGTCAAATGTGCGAGAAAATGAGAGCAGACAGTGTTGACAAACAATGTTGCAACCTTGTGTGGTAGCCTCAGCTGCAGAAACACAAAAGAAGAATCCCCGTGGGATGCAGAAAGTGGCAGAAAATTTTTCCGTACAACGTTCATATTGTTGTTACTCAGCCAGCGTTTGTGGGTCTGATGGACCCGTTGCATTTTGTGGCTTTTAATGCCTCACAATCCAACACTTTTATGTTAACATACTGAACAGATGTTTATTGGGATAAGGTAAACATCTGTTGTCGGTACAATGTGTTTGCTCATTGGCTCAGAAGGCTAATTGATGATTAGAAAACCCTTGTGCAATCATGTTCACACATCTGAAAACAGTTTAGCTCGTTACAGAAGCTACAAAACTGACCTTCCTTTGAGCAGATTGAGTTTCTGGAGCATCACATTTGTGGGGTCAATTAAACGCTCAAAATGGCCAGAAAACGAGAACTTTCATCTGAAACTCGACAGTCTATTCTTGTTCTTAGAAATGAAGGCTATTCCACAAAAATGTTTTGGTGACCCCAAACTTTTGAACGGTAGTGTATATATATATATATATATATATATATATATATATATATATATATATATATATATATATATATATATATATATATATATATATATATATATATATATATATATATATATATATATAGCTATAATTCACTGAAAGTCAAGTATTTATTTTATTTATATATACAGTATATATATATAAGAAATACTTGAATTTCAGTGAATTCTAGCTATAAATATACTCCTCCCCTCTAAATCTCCCGAATTTGGAGTTCTCAAGGTTGGCAAGTATGGTTTTGTCACACACGCCATTCTATAGTTTTAGTTAGTATTGTTTGTTATTATTATATATATAGTGGCTATATATATAATAAATCATAGAACTTTACTGCCCCCTGGTGTCTGTGCCGTCAACTCCCTCTGTCAAACACAACAGATCTAAAAGTTTGTAAACGGAAAGGTTCACAAATAGAGGGGGTCGTAAATCGAGGTTCCACTGTAGATTATGATTACGAAAGTGCTTAATTCGGTCTCAAAATAATGCTGACAATAATATTGTGTATATGTGGTACAATATATCGTCCAGCAAAAGGCCTTATAACATCAGCCACCGTAAAAGTGTTTGGCTGGAGTTTTCACCCCCCCCAAAAAAAACAAAGTTTACGTCAAAATGTTTCTAAAAGAGCTGTGTTCATGTTGCATGCACAAAACAAACCGTTGTCATGAACGACACGGTGCTGATCCAAATATTAAATACTAATAAACGGTGCTATTGTAGTCGACTCACTAACAGTCTTTTGGATGAACAATGCCAAAGAGTGTTGGGGAAGAGGCGCTCCTCTTAATGGAATTCAGACTTTCTGTGCCCTGGTGTCAGGCTCCACTCAACCACGCTTGATTTTTCTTTTGTGCCTTTTCCCCTGTTAAAGGAGTAAAAAAAAGGGGAGAAAAAAAAAAAAAAGATCTGAACCTTTTTTTTTTGTATTCTTCTTTTGGACTGAATTTGCATCTTCCCCTCATTTCTGCTCTTGCCGAGAGAATTGTAATGAAGGGCAGAGTGGGATATCTGCAGGGATACAAGAGGACCTGGAGACAGGAGAGGATGCAGCCACTGATGGCAGAGACATTTCCATAAAAAAGTACAATCAGCCCGGAATTTTAAAAGTGAATGTTTAAGCAGCCTAAGAGATGGGCTTTGATTCGAGCTCTGATCAAACCCGAGACGTCTCATTCGGAGAATAATGATTCCCCCCCCCCACCCGCCTTAATTTCGCCCTCTTTCTGTCTCATCTGTGAGCTTACAGGTAGAGCCGAGTCCCCAGTGGTATTGTTTCCCCCCCCCCCCCCCGCACTACGTGAGCGCCGCAGCCTTTCTTCTGCCACATCCGACGTGGCCAAAAAGAATGGCAAATGGAGACGGGTGCGTGCGTGTTGCCTACCCAGGCCCAGGACGACGTTCCGAGTCTTGCAGAAATGTCCTACGCGTACTTGGATGTTGATCCGTATCAAAAAATAAAAGTACACGTAAGATCATGCCGTGTATTTATTTGCAGTCTGCAGTACAGTAGAAGTGGCATGACACTGGGAAATGTGCCTAATATTTTTATAAACTCACAAAAAAATTAAAAGAAGAACTGTAAAAAGCTCAACACATCGACTACTATTTTAAAAACTATATTATTCATCTATTACCGTATTTTCCGGACTATAAGGCGCACTTCAAATCCTTTATTTTTTCTCATAACCCGGTGCGCCTAATGTACGGAATAAGTTTGGTTGAGCTTACCCACCTCGAAGCAATTTTTTTGGTACATGGTGTAATGACAGGTATGACCAGTAGATGGCAGTCAAACATAAGAGAAAAGTGTAGGCTGCACCGTTCGATGTGCTTCAACCATACTTGCCAACCCTCCCGTTTTTAGCGGGAGAATCCCGGCATTCAGCGCCTCTCCCGACAACCTCCCGGCAGAGATTTTCTCCCGACAAACTCCCGGTATTCAGCCGGAGCTGGAGGCCACGCCCCCTCCAGCTCAATGCGGACCTGAGACTGAGTGAGGCCATAGGGGACAGCCTGTTCTCACGTCCGCTTTCCCACAATATAAACAGCTTGCCTGCCCAATGAACAGAGAAGTTAAACAGGACAATACTGCCATCTAATGGATAGCCAACGGAACACTGAAATTCAAGTATTATTTTTTTTTCCATGTAAATATAATAAATATATATATATATATATATATATATATATATATATATATATATATATATATATATATATATATATATATATATATATTTATATACATATATATATATATATATATATATATATATATATATATATATATATATATATATATATATATATATATATATATATATATATATATATATATATATAGCTAGAATTCACTGAAAGTCAAGTATGTGGTTGGTGAATTCTAGCTGTAAATAACCACGCACCCAACCACGCCCCCAACCACCCCCTCACCCTCACCCCCGACCAAGCTCCCAAACTGAGTGTTGGTATAAAGGGCCGGTAAAGGTACAGTAGAATAAAATCCTGGAAAGCTGCCTAATGCACTCAACAGTGGGGGAAGAACTAAGTACTAAGTAAAATCCTGGAAAAGGGCTTTTGGATTAATGCCTGCTGTGCTGTTTATTGTTAATTCATGTATATTTTTTTATCAATATTAAAGCAATGCATGATGTCTTTTAAGTACATTAGGCCCTGGGCAGGAAGAAATGTGTAAAGGTTTGAGAAATCATGTTTAAAATGTCCTGTTTGGGTTCTAATATTGTGATCTAATCAGAATGATAAAAAGTCAAGCAAAGGAAGTTGTAACTTTCTTCCAAAACTCGCATCAATAACGCAGCGGGAAACCTTCCCGTTAGCCTCCGTGTTTGTACAGCCTCCATACATTTCTCTGCTTTTCCGACGTGATCCGTCAGACTCGCGTGCCTTTTTCTCCTCTTTCACGCAAGGCTCCTGACCAATTATATCCGGACGGATGCGGGGATGCAGAATGACGAGAAGCATCAGTTTTTCATTTTATTTTTTCTTTTTTCCAGATGTTGCCTAAGGTAAGGGGAACTTGGCCGCAGGCTACGGCGGCCCCTCGAGGGACACGCTGGTTTTTTTTTATATAAACTGTGAAGCTGACATCTCCAATCTATTACTTGTGCTAAGAAAAACTTTAAAAACATTGACGCTTTTTTGCCTCCCCGACCTGTGTATGGTTAGCATTTTTTAAAGACAGCGCAAGTTTTTTTTCTCTCTGGCAATTAGATTTGCATATTACCGTAATTTTCGGACTATAAGGCGCACTTAAAATCCTTTCATTTTCTCAAAACTCGACAGTGCGCCTTATAACCCGGTGCGCCTAATGTACCGAATAATTCTGGTTGTGCTTGCCGACCTCGAAGCTATTTTATTTAGTACCTGGCAAAATGATAAGTGTGACCAGTAGATGGCAGTCAAACATAAGAGATACGTGTAGACTGCAATATGACTCAAGTAAACAACACCAACATGTTATATGTTCCATTGAAAATATAGAACATTACACACGGCGCTCAAAAATCTATCAAAATGTTTTAGTAGGACTTTGGTAAACTATGAAGCCACACCGCTTGATGGATTGTACTGTGCTCCAACATAGGAGTATTATTATGGTGTGTATAAGCTTCAACATAGGAGTATTATTATGGTGTGTGTATAAGGTAAGACATTATCTGGCGTTTTGTTTCGCAATATTATGCAAAAGCAACTTTTCTTACCTTCTGGTACCTGCTGACCTGTATTTGGGATCTGCATAAGTCCTGAAAATTTGCGCGCATCCGCCTTAATCGATACGCTTCTTCTTTTTCTCTATCTTCTTGTTATGGGACATTCATCATCCGCTGTTGCCATTTCTAATATAAAGTAGTGTAAAGTTCTTACTTATATCTGTCAGTAAACTCGCCATTAAAGCGCTAAAACATACCGGTGTAGTGAGTTGACATTATTCACCCAAGGACCATTAGTTATTAGAGAGTTCCAATCGGACGGTTTTTCACGGGACACATTTCGGGCGTTGTTGTTGCACTAGTGAGCCACGGATGAGGAGATGCTGCTCCGTTATTGATTGAAGTAAAGTCTGAATGTCATTAAAACAGTACTGTGTGTACTTAAGTGCACTTAAATTGTGCGCTTGTTACATTGTGATTAAAAATAATTGTAATTGTAATTCTTGTGTGACTTTTCTAATTTAATTTAATACAAACCCTTCTAATTAAATTACTCTCTCTGATATTTTTTACTCATTCTTGTGTAAAAAAAAATGGTTATTTGAAGTTTTCTTGTGACTCTTCATTAATGATGCAAAAAAAAATTTTTTGCATGAAATTGTATTCAAACTACTATTCATATGACGTTTTACTTTCTGTGTGTACTTAAGTGCATGGAAATTGTGCGCTTATTAAGTGCACTGATTTTGCACACTTAAGTGCACTTATTTTGCGCCTTTAACTTGTGCACGTAACATGTGCACTTAAATGTTGCACTTAGTAAGTGTGCTATTTTGTACACTTAACTATGTGCACTTACTGTGTGCACTTAAGTGCACTTAAATTGTGTGCTTTGTAAGTGCACCTATTTTGTGCTCCGAATATGTGTGAATAACTGCCCCTAAATGGTGTACCTAATAAGTGCACTTATTTTGTACACCTAATATGTGCACTTACTATGTGTATTTAAGTGCACTCAGTAAGTTCACTTAACTTGTGCAATTAAAAAGTGCACTCAATGTGAGTATATCAGTGCACCTAAATTATCCCATGAGTAAGTGCACTTGTTTTGCACACTTAATGTGTGCACAGTACTTTTTATGCATTCCAAAACAGGGAATGAAACCTATATATTCAATGCCTTTTTTCTTTTTTCTTTAAGACCGGCTGGTTGCCTCCTTCAGTGATCACCCGATCCACCTCGCAAGGTCAGCACACCGCAGCAAGGCTGTCACCGCTACTTAGCGCACAGCAACAAAGATCAACCCGCCAGCTCGCTCCAAATGCGCCGCGCACACGACAGCAACGGCGTCCATTACCCCGTAGAAGCAAATATTACACAGCATGTGATCTGCAAATAGGAAGATTGACGGATGGCTTACTGCTTTTCTACGCCGATTACGCCTCGCTGCCTTTCTACGACCACGACAACATGACAGCGTTTGCGAGTGAACGATACAAAAACGAATGTACGAGCGCCGCATACAAACGCGCCGATTCAGCACAAAGCAGCCATGTTTACATTTTTTTGTTTCAAAAACATCCATTATTTTGTTTTTTTTTTAATGAATTTGTATAGTTTTTATTTGTCTAAGACAGGGGTCCCCAAACTTTTTGACCCGGGGGCCGTATTGGGTTAAAAAAATTTGACCAGGGGCAGCGCTATATATATATATATATATATATATATATATATATATATATATATATATATATATATATACTTAAACTTGCATATATATATATTTCGTTAAACTGAACAAAAGTCATATGTCCATTGATGTTTAAAAACTCTACACTCGGAGTCCAATTTATGTTTCCCCAAAGATTTTGCCATTTTTCCCCCCTCGTGCCCTAATTGACTGAAAGATCGCGCACTTGCCGCCTTTGTGGCGCAAGCGTGACGACGTCCCGTTACCGCTGGGAAAATGCATTTTTAGACAAAATGATTTGCTTGAGCGGCTGGGAGACCCAATAACAAGCGGTAGAAAATGGATTGATGGATGGGCGAAAAAGGACAGATTAAAAAAAATGTATATATACCATTTTTTATTTTTAGTCGGGACTACCCGCGGGCCGGATTTTGGACGCTGGCGTGCCGTATCTGCCTAGGAGACCCAGTAACAAGCGGTAGAAAATGGATTGATGGATGGGCGAAAAGGGACAGATTAAAACAAACAATAATTTAAAAATATATATATATATATATATTTTTTTTTTTTTCTTTGGTATTACCCACGGGCCGGATTTTGGGTGCTGGCGTGCCTTATCTGCCTAGGAGACCCAGTAACAAGCGGTAGAGAATGGATTGATGGATGGGCGAAAAGGGACAGATTAAAACAAACAATAATTAAAAAAAATATATATATATTTTATTTATTTTTTTTCTTTGGTATTACCCACGGGCCGGATTTTGGGTGCTGGCGTGCCTTATCTGCCTAGGAGACCCAGTAACAAGCGGTAGAGAATGGATTGTAGGATGGGCGAAAAAGGACAGATTTTAAAAAATTATAATAAAAAAATAAATTTTTACAATTACAATTTTTATTTACTTTTTAGCCAGGACTACTCGCGGGCCGGATTTTGGACGCTGGCGTGCCGTATCTGCCTAGGAGACTCAGTAACAAGCGGTGGAAAATGGATTGATGGATGGGTGAAAAAGAACAGATTAAACAAATAATAATTTAAAAAAATAAAAATAAAAATAAAAAATTTTTATTTTTTTTTTTATTTGGTACTAACCGCGGGCCGGATTTTGGACGCTGGCGGGCCGTATCTGCCTAGGAGACCCAGTAACAAGCGGTAGAAAATGGATTGATGGATGGGCGAAAAGGGACAGATTAAAACAAACAATAATAAAAAAATATATATATATTTATTTTTCCCTTGGTATTACCCGCGGGCCGGATTTTGGGTGCTGGCGTGCCTTATCTGCCTAGGAGACCCAGTAACAAGCGGTAGAGAATGGATTGTAGGATGGGCGAAAAAGGACAGATTTTAAAAAATTATAATAAAAAAATAAATAAATACAATTTTTATTTACTTTTTAGCCAGGACTACTCGCGGGCCGGATTTTGGACGCTGGCGTGCCGTATCTGCCTAGGAGACCCAGTAACAAGCGGTAGAAAATGGATTGATGGATGGGCGAAAAGGGACAGATTAAAACAAACAATAATTTAAAAAAATATATATATATATATTTTTTTTTTTTTTTTTCCTTGGTATTACCCGCGGGCCGGATTTTGGGTGCTGGCGTGCCTTATCTGCCTAGGAGACCCAGTAACAAGCGGTAGAGAATGGATTGTAGGATGGGCGAAAAAGGACAGATTTAAAGAAATTATAATAAAAAAATAAATAAATCCAATTTTTATTTACTTTTTAGCCAGGACTACTCGCGGGCCGGATTTTGGACGCTGGCGTGCCGTATCTGCCTAGGAGACCCAGTAACAAGCGGTAGAAAATGGATTGATGGATGGGCGAAAAGGGACAGATTAAAACAAACAATAATTAAAAAAAATATATATATATATATTTTTTTTTTTTTTCCTTGGTATTACCCGCGGGCCGGATTTTGGGTGCTGGCGTGCCTTATCTGCCTAGGAGACCCAGTAACAAGCGGTAGAGAATGGATTGTAGGATGGGCGAAAAAGGAAAGATTAAAAAAAATTATAATAAAAAAATAAATTTGTACAATTACAATTTTTATTTACTTTTTAGCCAGGACTACTCGCGGGCCGGATTTTGGATGCTGGCGTGCCGTATCTGCCTAGGAGACTCAGTAACAAGCGGTGGAAAATGGATTGATGGATGGGTGAAAAAGAACAGATTAAACAAATAATAATTAAAAAAAAAAAAAAAAAAAAAAAAAAATATTTTTTTTATTTGGTACTAACCGCGGGCCGGATTTTGGACGCTGGCGGGCCGTATCTGCCTAGGAGACCCAGTAACAAGCGGTAGAAAAGGGATTGATGGATGGGCGAAAAGGGACAGATTAAAACAAACAATAATTAAAAAAAATATATATATATATATTTTTTTTTTTTTTCCTTGGTATTACCCGCGGGCCGGATTTTGGGTGCTGGCGTGCCTTATCTGCCTAGGAGACCCAGTAACAAGCGGTAGAGAATGGATTGTAGGATGGGCGAAAAAGGACAGATTTTAAAAAATTATAATAAATAAATAAATAAATACAATTTTTATTTACTTTTTAGCCAGGACTACTCGCGGGCCGGATTTTGGACGCTGGCGTGCCGTATCTGCCTAGGAGACTCAGTAACAAGCGGTGGAAAATGGATTGATGGATGGGCGAAAAGGGACAGATTAAAACAAACAATAATTTAAAAAAAAATATATATATATATATTTTTTTTTTTTTTTTCCTTGGTATTACCCGTGGGCCGGATTTTGGGTGCTGGCGTGCCTTAACTGCCTAGGAGACCCAGTAACAAGCGGTAGAGAATGGATTGTAGGATGGGTGAAAAAGAACAGATTAAACAAATAATAATTAAAAAAAAAAAAAAAAAAAAAAAAAAATATATATTTTTTTTATTTGGTACTAACCGCGGGCCGGATTTTGGACGCTGGCGTGCCGTATCTGCCTAGGAGACCCAGTAACAAGCGGTAGAGAATGGATTGTAGGATGGGCGAAAAAGGACAGATTTTAAAAAATTATAATAAATAAATAAATAAATACAATTTTTATTTACTTTTTAGCCAGGACTACTCGCGGGCCGGATTTTGGACGCTGGCGTGCCGTATCTGCCTAGGAGACTCAGTAACAAGCGGTGGAAAATGGATTGATGGATGGGCGAAAAGGGACAGATTAAAACAAACAATAATTTATCCAACTTTTTTTTATTGGCATTTTCAAATACAGAAAAAAGTGCAAGTCGAAACAGTACAATTTTAAAGTCAGAAAATTCTTCACACCCTTTCCCTTAAAACCCAAATCCCCACCCACCCTCCCACCCCACTCAGGTCACACCAACAAGGGACATATGGCACAATCATATAACAAGTAAGACGACAAAGACAGACATCCTCACATACACACACACATACGAGGCCAGAGACAGACAAACAGGCTGAAAGGAGAGAAAGGGAGAAAATAAAATAAAAATAAAATAAAATACAATTAAATTAAAATAATAATAATAAATAAAAAGGGAGATTATTCCTCATCTGCGTCTGGGGATAAATCAAGAGAGTTGACATACAGCAAGAAAGGACTCCATGAGCTTTCAAACGCTTGAGCCGAGCCTTTTAGCGAAAACCTAAGTTTTTCTAGTTTTAGATTGTAGAGAACCTCTCTAATCCATCGGCCGTGTGATGGGGGACGAGCCAGCTTCCAATTAAACAAAATCAATCGCCTGGCCAGCAAGGTCGTAAAAGCAACAGCGCGTTTTAATGATACCGGGCACATGTTATCGGGGCATACGCCAAAAATGGCTGATAATGGGTTGGGGGGAAAGTTTTGACTGTATGCTTTCCCGATCGTGTCAAAAATATCCTCCCAAAAGGAACATAATTTAGAGCAGGACCAGAACATATGGACATGGTCGGCCGGAGATTGTTTGCATCTATTGCAGGTATTGCTAACAGTGGGGTAGATTTTGGATAGTTTGGAGTTAGTGTAATGAATTTTATGGATTACTTTGCATTGGATGAGACTATGGCGGGCACATATTGAGGAGGAGTGAACCAGTTTCAGGGCAGAGTCCCAGTGTTGGTCGGATATGTTGGTATTAAGATCGCTCTCCCACGAGGCTCTTATCACTGATAGAGAGTTTGGAGCAACTGAACTTAAAGAGGTATATAACACAGAGATACATTTTTTATGATTAGGGCTCAACGATAACAATGTATCTATAAGAGTTTCCGGAGGACGATTCGGAAAGTGTGGGAACTGTTTCTTTACGAAGTCCCTCGCCTGAAAAAAACGAAAAAGGTGGGAGTTCGGCAAATCGTATTTGGAAGAGAGTTCAGTGAAGGATGAGAACACTCCGTCTGCATAGAGGTCTTTCACAGTGGTGATGCCATGATCGTGCCAAGTCATGAATGCGGGGTCAGTACGGGAAGGTTTAAATAATTGGTTTTTAAGTAGCGGGGTCAATATAGATGGGCCCTGAAACCCCAAGTGTTTACGTAGCTGGTTCCATATTTTAATGGAGATCGATACAATGGTGTTTGCGCCTTCAATTTTAAATGGGAAAGGGAGTGATGAGCATAAGCAAGAGTGCAATGAGGAGTGTGGGATCGCCGTTTCGAGGGATACCCAGGCCGGGAGGGTCTGAGAGCCTCCATCCATCCAGTATAGGAGTTTCTGTACGTTAGCCGCCCAATAGTATTGTCTAAAATTGGGGAGTGCAAGCCCTCCCTCAGATTTGTGGGATTGTAGGACCGACTTGCGGATTCGGGCCGATCCGGCCCCCCATAAAAATTTGGATATTGATTTGTCTAATTTATCGAAAAATGATTTAGTAATAAATATGGGGATATGTTGAAAAAGGTAGAGGAATTTAGGCAGAGTGATCATCTTGATCAGGTTGATCCGGCCGGCGAGAGAAAGTGGTAAAACAGACCAGCGGGCAAAGTTCCTCTCCATCTTTTCAATTAGAGGTAAAAAATTTGCCCGGAGCATATCAGACATAGCCGGAGTAATAAGGATTCCCAAGTAATGAATCCCGTCATGTGCCCATTTGAATGCTGCTAAAGATCGTGGTAATTGTTTAGCTAAGGAATTAATCGGAAACAGCTCACTTTTTTGGTAGTTAAGTTTGTAGCCCGAGTGTGTGCCAAACCGCTCCAGAATGTCAAATATTACCGGGAGCGAGCTAGCAGGGTCCGAGATGTACAAGAGCAGGTCATCCGCATAAAGCGAGACTTTGTGTAGCGTGTCCGACCGGGTGATACCTTTAAAGCCTGCCTCCGCGCGCAGCCAAAGAGCAAGGGGTTCTATCGCAATAGCAAACAGTAATGGAGACAACGGGCAACCTTGTCTAGTGCCTCTTTTAAGAAAAATTGGGGCGGATAGTGTATTATTTGTACGTACCGAAGCTACCGGGGACGAGTACAAAAGTTTAACCCAGAGAATGAAATCCTCATTAAAACCAAACCGACCCATCGCTTCAAATAGATACTCCCATTCAACCCTGTCAAAGGCTTTCTCCGCATCGAGGGATACTACCACCTCCGGGGTCGAGGGGTTTGGCGAATGGATAATGTTTAGGAGGCGCCGAGTGTTGTGTGAGGATTGCCGGCCTAGCATAAAACCTGTTTGATCCAACGAGATGATAGAAGGCATCACCCTTTGGAGCCGGAGAGCGAGAACCTTGGATAGAATTTTTAGATCTACATTTAAGAGCGAAATTGGTCTATAGCTGCTGCAAAGCAGGGGGTCTTTTTCTTTTTTTAGGATGAGAGAAATGGTGGCCCTCGATAAGGTTTCTGGGAGGCGATGCTGCAGAAAAGCTTCATTATACATGTCTCTTAGAGCCGGAGCAAGAACACTGGAGAAAGTTTTGTAATATTCTGCACTAAAGCCATCCGGGCCGGGTGATTTATTGCTCTGTAATGATTTGATGGCTTCTGTAATCTCAATGACACTAATGGGCTGGCCCAGGCCCCTCGCAGCCCCACATTCTATCTGGGGGAATGTTGTATCGCTAAACAGTTCATCTGAGGAAGGGGGGCAGTCTGAGGTATATAATGTTGTATAAAATGCAGCAAATGTTTCATTAATCTTAGCTGGATCAGTATGTAGTTCTCCTGTGTTAGAGCGAATAGACGTGATTAGTCTCGAAGATGCTTCCTCCCTGACCCGGTGGGCTAAGAGCCTGCCAGCTTTTTCCCCAGATTCAAAAAATCGTTGTCTGGATTTGAGCAGTTGTAATTTCGCTCTATTGACAGACATAAGGTCAAAGTCAGTTTGTAGGCGAAGGCGTTCTTTATATAGTGTCGGGTCTGGGTTTGAAGCATACTTATCGTCAAGATCCTTAATCTTGCGGAGCAGCTCAGTGATTTGAATGGTCTCTGTCTTATTTAGGTTTGAAACAAAAGATATAAGTTGACCTCTAATATAGGCTTTAGATGCCTCCCACAGTATACCTCTTCTGATTTCTGGCGAGTCGTTCAGTTCGAAAAAACACTTAATTTGATCTTGTAGGAAATTCTTATAGCGGTCTTCTGCTAATAAGGCTGAGTTGAATCGCCATTGTTTAAGGGGTCTAGGTTGAGTGTCCATATTGATGTCTACTGAGGTGGGGGCATGATCCGAGATTACAATACTATGGTAATTACATGTTTTGGTTTTGGAAAGTAGTCTATTGTCGAGAAGAAAGAAGTCTATCCGAGTGTAAGTGTGATGTACATGGGAGAAATAGGAAAATTGTTTAATTGTAGGGGAGGCATGTCTCCATGGGTCTGTAAGACCTAACTGTTTAGCGAAAGTATCAAGTGTTTTAGCTGAATTAGATAAGGGAGCCAGTTTGTTAGATGATCGATCCAGTACAGGATCCTGTACCAGGTTAAAGTCCCCGCCCATAATGATAAAATGGTTTCCAATGTTCGGAAATGATGTAAACAGTTTAGTCACATAAGAACTGTCATCCCAGTTGGGTCCATAAACGCTAGCGAGTATGACTGGGGTGCCTTGCAGCTTTCCGGACACAATAATATAACGACCAGCCGGGTCTGCTACAATTTGATTGAGTTCGAACGAAATATTTTTACGAATAAGGATAGCTGTGCCCCTGGCCCTTTCGTTGAATTTTGAATGGAAAATATGGCTGATCCAGCCTCTTTTAAGTCGTGAAATCTCTCTGTTGCGAAGGTGGGTCTCCTGAATGAAAAATATATCTCCTTTGAGGTTTTGCAAATGGGTCAAGACCCTCCCTATTTTAGTGGCGCTCCCCACTCCCCTCACATTCCATGAAACAAATCTAAGTGTATTACTGGCGCTTGTCATACCTCACCATGTCCAACTAGGAGAGCAGAACGGGCTGATGTATACACGCGGGTCAGGAGGGGGGCTGATGCATGATAACTGGAAACTGCAGAGAGTACTGGTAAGAGGGGGGGATGAAACAGAAGCATGAGAGGAAGGAATGAGGAGATAAACAAACCCATAAAAACACATACATATAGAAAACACAACAGACTCACACACATACTCGCAGACACAACAACATACAACAATGCCAGGTGGGTTAAACCTGGGAACCACCTACAGGGCCATTGTCCCAGGACCTGAGAACCCCATTGTCGAAACTGAACCTTAAGTGTCCTTTTCACAGCAGTGCGCTGTCCTCGCGCCTGCGTGGACGTATCCATATCGGCTTCCGGTTTTTTCCACCTCCCGAGACCAATAGATTGGCTCCAACTGAGTCAGAACATTTTAAAGTGCATCAAAACTGCAATATATTTCCTCAAGAAACATAGTACCCAGTACTAAGATAACTTCAGAAAGCGAGAAAAATAACTTATAAAAGTGTAAACAACTCAAAAAACATATAGCAACCTAAAGTACAAGTGGTGCCATGTACATATACATATATACACACACCTATATACATATGTATACATACATACACACACACCCATGCATGAACGTGTATACCATCATGGGTGTGTGGGTAAGGAATAACAGTAACCAACCAAGAGATAAGTAGGTCAGCGGTTAGGTCAAATACCAACAGAAAAAGTCAACCACAGTGTAGAAATATATATCTATTAGAACATGTTAAATAAATGTAAAGGGGAGACCAAATAATTTGCGTGTCGATGTAGCAAAATAAAACATAATTACCAATATTGCGGGTTGTTTAAACAATGCTGATAAATGTATATTAACCAGGTTAGCTCTAGAATGTCAGTATAATATATTAGCTGAAAGGTTAAACAAAGAGTGAATGAAAGTGGATCCAATGAGTGACCACCCAGATGTAATATTCACGGTCAGGCCTGGAGTTGGCGATATGTTAGGATGGTTAACCGTGATAAAGCAGGCAATGATTGTTAAGGTTGGTGCCGGCAGTGTAGGCTCCAGACATGGCTGCAGTTAGCCAAGCTAGCGCCGTCCTGCCATGCACTGTGGGATAGTCACATCGTATCAAACAAAGTTTCAATAAAGTCATACCAACTGAGATTACTCTTTTGAATGTTCTTGGCTGCGTTGATTGTGGGATTTGACGAAATCTTGGGCGTCTTTGAGAGATGCGAGTCGTCGTCTCTTTCCACCTTCGGTTGAAACCATTAGCTTGGCCGGATAGTGGAGTGCTGGTTTGAGGCCCAGATTGTAGAGATCCCTCATGACGTCCCGGTACACGGCCCGCTGTTCCAGTATTTCAGGGCAGTAGTCTTCAAAGATGTGTATCGGTGAGTCCTTGTACTTTAGTTTGCCCCTGCGTTTCCGAGCTTCCCGCACCACCAGCTCCCTCGTCTGGAATCGGTGGAAGCATATCACGATAGCACGCGGTCTCTAAACAAACAATAATTTAAAAAAATATATATATATATATATATTTTTTTTTTTTCCTTGGTATTACCCGCGGGCCGGATTTTGGGTGCTGGCGTGCCTTAACTGCCTAGGAGACCCAGTAACAAGCGGTAGAGAATGGATTGTAGGATGGGTGAAAAAGAACAGATTAAACAAATAATAATTTAAAAAAAAAAAAAAAAAAAAAAAAAAAAAATTTTTATTTTTATTTGGTACTAACCGCGGGCCGGATTTTGGACGCTGGCGTGCCGTATCTGCCTAGGAGACCCAGTAACAAGCGGTAGAAAATGGATTGATGGATGGGCGAAAAGGGACAGATTAAAACAAACAATAATTAAAAAATATATATATATATATATATTTTTTTTTTTTTTCCTTGGTATTACCCGCGGGCCGGATTTTGGGTGCTGGCGTGCCTTATCTGCCTAGGAGAC
The DNA here is from genome assembly GCF_033978785.1 of Entelurus aequoreus. Classification (NCBI taxonomy): domain Eukaryota; kingdom Metazoa; phylum Chordata; class Actinopteri; order Syngnathiformes; family Syngnathidae; genus Entelurus; species Entelurus aequoreus. Next base: position 7,511,067 of record NC_084752.1, read on the forward strand.
CCAGTAACAAGCGGTAGAGAATGGATTGTAGGATGGGCGAAAAAGGACAGATTTTAAAAAATTATAATAAATAAATAAATAAATACAATTTTTATTTACTTTTTAGCCAGGACTACTCGCGGGCCGGATTTTGGACGCTGGCGTGCCGTATCTGCCTAGGAGACTCAGTAACAAGCGGTAGAAAATGGATTGATGGATGGGCGAAAAGGGACAGATTAAAACAAACAATAATTTTAAAAAAATATATATTTATATATATATATTTTTTTTTTCCTTGGTATTACCCGCGGGCCGGATTTTGGGTGCTGGCGTGCCTTAACTGCCTAGGAGACCCAGTAACAAGCGCTAGAGAATGGATTGTAGGATGGGTGAAAAAGAACAGATTAAACAAATAATAATTTTAAAAAAAAAAAAAAAAAAAAAAAAAAATATTTTTTTTATTTGGTACTAACCGCGGGCCGGATTTTGGACGCTGGCGTGCCGTATCTGCCTAGGAGACCCAGTAACAAGCGGTAGAAAATGGATTGATGGATGGGCGAAAAGGGACAGATTAAAACAAACAATAATTAAAAAATATATATATATATATATTTTTTTTTTTTTTTTCCTTGGTATTACCCGCGGGCCGGATTTTGGGTGCTGGCGTGCCTTATCTGACTAGGAGACCCAGTAACAAGCGGTAGAGAATGGATTGTAGGATGGGCGAAAAAGGACAGATTTTAAAAAATTATAATAAAAAAATAAATAAATACAATTTTTATTTACTTTTTAGCCAGGACTACTCGCGGGCCGGATTTTGGACGCTGGCGTGCCGTATCTGCCTAGGAGACCCAGTAACAAGCGGTAGAAAATGGATTGATGGATGGGCGAAAAGGGACAGATTAAAACAAACAATAATTAAAAAATATATATATATATATTTTTATTTTTTATTTATTTTTATTTTCCTTGGTATTACCCGCGGGACGGATTTTGGGTGCTGGCGTGCCTTAACTGCCTAGGAGACCCAGTAACAAGAGGTAGAGAATGGATTGTAGGATGGGCGAAAAAAGACAGATTAAAAAAAATTATAATCAAAAAATAAATAAATACAATTTTTATTTACTTTTTAGCCAGGACTACTCGCGGGCCGGATTTTGGACGCTGGCGTGCCGTATCTGCCTAGGAGACCCAGTAACAAGCGGTAGAAAATGGATTGATGGATGGGCGAAAAGGGACAGATTAAAACAAACAATAATTAAAAAAAATATATATATATATATATTTTTTTTTTTTCCTTGGTATTACCCGCGGGCCGGATTTTGGGTGCTGGCGTGCCTTATCTGCCTAGGAGACCCAGTAACAAGCGGTAGAGAATGGATTGTAGGATGGGCGAAAAAGGACAGATTTTAAAAAATTATAATAAATAAATAAATAAATACAATTTTTATTTACTTTTTAGCCAGGACTACTCGCGGGCCGGATTTTGGACGCTGGCGTGCCGTATCTGCCTAGGAGACTCAGTAACAAGCGGTGGAAAATGGATTGATGGATGGGCGAAAAGGGACAGATTAAAACAAACAATAATTAAAAAAAAAAAATATATATATATTTTTTTTTTTTTTTTCCTTGGTATTACCCGTGGGCCGGATTTTGGGTGCTGGCGTGCCTTAACTGCCTAGGAGACCCAGTAACAAGCGGTAGAGAATGGATTGTAGGATGGGTGAAAAAGAACAGATTAAACAAATAATAATTAAAAAAAAAAAAAAAAAAAAAAAAAAAAAATATTTTTTTTATTTGGTACTAACCGCGGGCCGGATTTTGGACGCTGGCGTGCCGTATCTGCCTAGGAGACCCAGTAACAAGCGGTAGAGAATGGATTGTAGGATGGGCGAAAAAGGACAGATTTTAAAAAATTATAATAAATAAATAAATAAATACAATTTTTATTTACTTTTTAGCCAGGACTACTCGCGGGCCGGATTTTGGACGCTGGCGTGCCGTATCTGCCTAGGAGACTCAGTAACAAGCGGTGGAAAATGGATTGATGGATGGGCGAAAAGGGACAGATTAAAACAAACAATAATTTAAAAAAATATATATATATATATATTTTTTTTTTTT
>NC_084752.1:7518169-7538169 GCF_033978785.1 Entelurus aequoreus
AACAGGACAATGCTCGTGGAGCTAAAATAGAACTAAAATACCTAATGAAGGCTTCAATTCCACTTGCCAGCTCTTCCTAAGAGACGTTTGCCCTCTTTGTCAGGTTACTTCCCCCAACCAGTTGGAGATGTCAAATATCCAAAACAGAGCTAAAGACACTTCATAAGTCCAAATTGACCTTTTGGACCCACGGGACCATTTCTAATCAATTCAGCTTCTCTAGATAAAAGAAATGCCCTGAAGGAGCGTTCAGCATTTATGATTAGCATCTTTAAGGTTAAACAATGAGAAAGGACACACAAGACATTGTGCGCTCTTCTGTGACAATAAACAAGACCGGGCCCGTTCCAAAAGGTTTAAACTTCAATAAAACATGTGTTAAAAGTCCCGAAATCTCCCAGAGTTCAATTCGCAAATGCTCAAAGTGAAATGACCGCGTAACAAATTGCAAGATCACAAACAGACAGATCACTAAAACAACAAGCTGCTTAGGTCCTTTACTTTTTATTTTTACTAATGATCTTCCCTGTGTTACAACAAACACCAATATGTTTAGGTATGCAGATGACACAACTCTGTATAGTACTGCCTCTACCTTAAAGGACCTAGAAAATAACTTCAATCAGGACCTGGAGAGAGAGAGTGTCACGCTGGGTAAAAGATAGTAAAGTTGTTGTGAATATTGACAAAACAAAAAGCATTCTTTTTGGATCCAGGCATATGCTTGTTGAAGACCCCTTAGCTTCATCTTTCAATGTCAGATATACCTAATGAGCAGGTTAAAAAAGCAAAACTGCTTGGTGTGCTATTAGACAGTCAACTGTCACGGTCCGATCATATTGATAGTATTTTAATGAAAATGGGAATAGGTTTAGCCATGGTCAGGAAGTGCTCCACTTACTCGCCACCCTCAACAATGGGTCAAGTCATACAGTTCTTGTTTTTCTGTCATCTTCAGGGCCGGCCCGTGGCATAGGCCGTATAGGCAAATGCTAAGGGCGCCGTCCATCAGGGGGCGCCGTGCCAGTGCCACAAATGTTGGAGAAAAAAAAAAAAAAAAAAAAGTTGGTACTATTATTTCTAAATACAAAAAATAATCCCACGTTAATTAAAATGCAAAGTAAAGCCTATTTAATATAAATATTTTTTGTTACAACATTTTTTTAAGGTTGTATTTTTTTCTCTAAAATTGTCTTTCTGAAAGTTGTAAGAAGCAAAGTAAAAAAATTAATGAATTTATTTAAACAAGTGAAGACCAAGTCTTTAAAAAATGTTCTTGGATATTCAAATTCTATTTGAGTTTTGTCTCTCTTAGAATTAAAAATGTCGGGCAAAGTGAGACCAGCTTGCTAGTAAATAAATACAATTTAAAAAATAGAGGCAGCTCACTGGTAAGTGCTGCTATTTGAGCTATTTTTAGAACAGGCCAGCGGTCTACTCATCTGGTCCTTACTGGCTACCTGATGCCCGCGGGCACCGCGTTGGTGACCCCTGCTTTAAATAGACCCCCCTTTTAGACCAGTTGATCTGCCATTTCTTTTCTGCTCTGCCCCCCTCTCCTTCGTGGACACACAGGTTCGGTGGCCACTGATGAAGCGCTGGCTGTCCAAAGTCGAGACCCGGGATGGACCGCTCGCCTGTGCATCGGTTGGGGACATCTCTGCGCTGCTGACCTCTCTGCGCTCGGGATGGTCTCCTGCTGGCCCCACTATGGACTGGACTCTCATTATTATGTTAAATGCACTATGGACTGGACTCTCACAATATTATGCTAGATCCACTCGACATCCATTGCACCGGTCGCCCGGGGGCGGGGGGGTCCCCACATCTGCGGTCCTCTCCAAGGTTTCTCATTACGGACGGTATCCCTGCAGACTGTGTATTGATCTATATTGATATATAATGTATATATTGTATTTTTTATGTTGATTTAATAAAAATAAAAAAAAAAATAAAAACAATTTATTATTATTTTTTTTTTTTTTAATTTCTTGTGCGGCCCGGTACCAATCGTACCGGTCCGCGGCCCGGTGGTTGGGGACCACTGCCTTAGAGCGTAGGGCGAGACTGTGACTAAGTGTGCAGCTCCATGCGTTCTCCACATGAGCTAAATTGAACTATGTCTCTGCATGATTCCTTGCTTCTTGTCTGATTAATAAACGTCATCAGTGTTTGAACCTGACATCCACCCATGGCATTCGTTTACATTCAGGGGCGCTAGCTTTTGTTAGCGGTGACGCCGGTGAGCTATTGTATCCTCCTACGGTGTGTAGTAAACCATGTTTAGCGATTCCTCGTCCTGCAGTCATAATGGTACTTGTAAGAAACGTACTTTATTTGTCGCCATGGAGACAAGGATTAGTGATTTAGAAGTAGCTAAAACACTGCAGACTCCGGATGGATGTTAGCCGCTAACTAGCTAGCCATGTCTTAAAGCACCTCTTCCTGAGGGTGTTTCAGTGTTATAACTTCACCTTTATCTTTACTTTTTAGACCAAAATGCGTCCATTCTCACTTTTCTGTCTACACGCTGTGTCTGCTTGTAAGTACTCCGTGTGTGTGCGCTGCCGAACATGCTCTTCTGCTCGTAAAACCAGCAATGTCACGACAACGCGCCGCCATGCCCGTTAAAAAAATTATAAAAATTTGGGGAACCCATCCATCCAGCTGGAGCCTATCTCAGCTGCATTCAGGCGGTAGGCGGGGTACACCCTGGACAAGTCGCCACCTCATCGCAGGGTCAACACAGATAGACAGAACCGGTACTTTTCAAATTGAGTATAGTACCGTTTTTGATTCATTAGTACCGTGATGCTATACCAGTACCGGTATACCGTACAACCCTACGTTGAAGTTATGAAAACTCTGACAATCCGCCTCGCTCAAGAGTAGTTTCACGTATCCCAGGCTACAGGTATGAGAAACTAACCAACACGGACGGTGAGTTTTATCCGGTCCGATCAATATTGATATTTCAGCGGCTCAAAAAAACGAGCAGCAAGGAGACGTCACCTCTCCCGGAGATGCTAATTAATCCCGGCCTGCTACCCAGCTGGCTAGCTCGCAGGCATTATGGTTTGATTTACTTGACAAAATAAATAAATGATCCCCTCATGAAAGCGTAATCTCGCAGCCAGCCAGCGCCCGGGCCACGCTACCACGGGGTTGGGAGGCAAACATTGTTCGGAGGAAGCGTTTCTTCTGAGGTTAGCTGCTAAACTATTCCTTCACACGAGCCGGGGCCGACGCGTCTTGTTTGCGCTTCCCGTCTATCACAGCTTTCAGAAAAGATATAGTTACAGCGTGGAGGGGGGGGGGGAAAAGTACTCACAAGTCGGCAAAAAAATCGCAACACTTGAGGGGAAATTGAATCAGAATCAATTTTATTAACCACACTGCAAAAAGTCAGTGTTCAAAAACAAGAGAAAAAAATACAAAAATGAGGGGTATTTTATTTGAACTAAGCAAAATTATCTGCCAATAGAATAAGAAAATTTGGCTTGTCAAGACTTTCCAAAACAAGTAAAATTAGCTAACCTCAATGAACCCAAAAATACCTTAAAATAAGTATATTCTCACTAATAACAAGTGCACTTTTCCTGGTAGAAAAAAAAAGAGACCTTTTTGCTCAATATGTTGAAAAATATTCTTAAATTAAGTAAATGCTAGTGCCATTATCTTGACATAATGATATGTGCTCAGCATTACATTTCTTGAAACCAGCAAACTTATACTAAAAACTAATTTATTGTTCTTAATGGAAAGGCAACAAGGCAACCGCTTGTTACTCTCGGGGTCTCCTAGCCGCTCAGGCAAATCATATTGTCTAAAAATGCATTTTTCCATCGATAACATGACATCATCGCGCCAAGTGCGTGCTCTTTCAATCAATTAGTGCGCATATATACATATATTATTTTTTTTTATTGTAATTTTGAAGATTTTACCTGAATGTGCATGAACTATTTCTGTTCAAAATAGTTAGAAATGTCACATGTTAAATGTTTAAATATTAACTGTCAGTTTACTGTACTGTGCCAACTGTACTACTATATGAGTACATATTTTCTATTGTTTCATTGAAAATAAAACTGCAAAGTCCATTTGGCTGTCATTTGTTTTAATTATGAGACACAATTGTGTCAAAGCCATGATTTTTTTTTTCATGCTAGAAGTAAGAAATGATTACTTTAAAAAAGTAGTTTTATACTTGTGAGTGTTGATGACACAGCTTTGCAACAGTTGATATTCTAGTTTCAAGCATGTTTTACTCAATATAGCTCATCAAATCTCAGCAACAAGCTGTAATATCTTACTGAGATCATTTAGGACCAAAACACTTAAAACAAGTAAAACACTCTAACAAAGAATCTGCTTAGTGAGAAGAATTATTTTATCAGACAAAAAATAAGCAAATATCACCCTTATTTGAGATATTTCATCTTACTTAGATTTCAGTTTTTGCAGTGCAAGTATGTTCAACAAACAAGGAATTTGACTTGGTAAACTGTAGGGGTGTGAATCTTTGGGCACAGACACTGCAAAAACTGAAATCTAAGTAAGATTAAATATCTCAAATAAGGGTGATATTTGCTTATTTTCTGTCTGATAAGATCATTCTTCTCACTAAGCAGATTTTATGTTAGAGTGTTTTACTTGTTTTGGTCCTAAATGATGTCAGTAAGATATTACAGCTTGTTGCTGAGATTTGATGAGCTATATTGAGTAAAACATGCTTGAAACTAGAATATCAACTGTTGCAAAGCTGTGTCATCAACACTCACAAGTATAAAACTACTTTTTTAAAGTAATCATTTCTTATTTCAAGTATGAAATTAAAAAAATCATGACTTTGACAAAATTGTGTCTCATAATTAAAACAGATGACAGCCAAATGGACTTTGTTGTTTTGTTTTCAATGAAACAATAGAAAATACGTACTCATATAGTAGTACACTTGTTATTAGTGAGAATATACTTATTTTAAGGTATTTTTGGGTTCATTGAGGTTAGCTAATTTTACTTGTTTTGGAAAGTCTTGACAAGCCAAATTTTCTTGTTCTATTGGCAGATAATTTTGCTTAGTTCAAATAAAATACCCCTCATTTTTGTATTTTTTTTTCTTGTTTTTGAACACTGACTTTTTGCAGTGTAGCGACTTTATTTTCATTCCTCGTTGGTTAATTGACTTATGGAATATCAGCCCAGGCCTACACTGCAAGAACTGAAATCTAAGTAAGATGAAATATCTCAAATAAGGGTGATATTTGCTTATTTTCTGTCTGATAAGATAATTCTTCTCACTAAGTAGATTTTATGTTGGAGTGTTGTACTTGTTTTAAGAGTTTTGGTCCTAACTGATCTCAGTAAGATATTACAGCTTGTTGCTGAGATTTGATGAGCTATATTGAGTAAAACATGCTTGAAACTAGAATATCAACTGTTGCAAAGCTGTGTCATCAACACTCACAAGTATAAAACTACTTTTTTTAAGTAATAATTTCAATCATGATGCCGAGCGTATATCATTATGTCAAGATAATAGCACTAGTATTAACTTAATTTACGAATATTTTTCAACATATTGAGCAAAAAGGTCCCTTTTTCTTTCTATCAAGAAAAGTGCACTTGTTATTAGTGAGAATATACTTATTTTAAGGTATTTTTGGGTTCATTGAAGTTAGCTAAATTTACTTGTTTTGGAAAGTCTTGACAAGCCAAATTTTCTTGTTCTATCGGCAGATAATTTTGCTTAGTTCAAGTAAAATACCACTCATTTTTGTATTTTTTTTTCTTGTTTTTGAACACTGACTTTTTGCAGTGTAACAATTCGATTCGATTCCTGGGGTGATTGTTCGATTCAGAATCGATTCTCGATTTAACTGGATTCTGGTTTTTTGGTGCCACCTGTCGCTCCCCTGTTGTTTTTTTCTATTTCAGTTGCCATGGTTCCCAGGGGAAGGCCAAAGTGACTGAGCACAGCTCTTGGCAATCATCCTCACCCTATTTACCGACTATGAGGCGCACTTAAAATCAGGCCCGGCCCTAACCAATCTGGCGCCCTAGGCAAGATTTTAGGTGGTGCCCCCCCCACATCGGCAGTGAAGTGTATATACTCACAAGAAACCGAATAGCTTTGTCTTTGACCTTTTTTTTTACTTAAAAAAAGCAAATTAACAATCAGAATAGTTAACAAGATTAAAAAAAATATGGATAAATAAATGAATACAAAAAGTGAATATATGAAATACAATATTTTTTACATACATACACACAAAATAAAACATGTCAACAAGTTGCATAAAATGAATTAAAAATACAATATAAATAAGGCACTGCATAAAACAAGATATCAAACCAGTATGACTTTAACAACTATATTACAAAAAAAGGGGATCCTACAGAGTTCTCTATTTGTGCTTTTTAATATTGCATTAACTAGAATGACTTACAAATTACTGTACACCAGGGAGTACTGTAATTACCTAACGTTACATTATTATTTTCCATAACAATTTAGCCCCCTCCACAATATTAACCCCACGTTAAAACAGAACTAGCTATTTATTGATTAGCAATTGCCGAATCATGTAACATTAGCTTAATGCTAAAAAGCCCGGTTACTATCACATTCTGTAACAGACAAATAATTTTATGTAGGCTAACGTTACCTACCTGCTACCTCTGTCTTTTTCTCGTTTCTCCTCCTCTTCTTTTCTCTTTTTTCTTCCCTGCATGGGCACCTGACAGTTTTGGCCGTTTTGACATCTTGGGTTGATTTTTTTATGTGGTGACGTCCAAAAAGAGTCATGATACGGGAAGGGAGGGGGCGCACCGTGCGGGGGGAGGGGGGGCTTAATGTTGTAGCAAATAATATTTCTATTAAATAGGCTTTACTTTGCATTTTAATTAACATGTGGGATTATTTTATGTATTTAGAAATAATAGTACCAACTTTTTTTCGTTTTTATTTTTTTTCTCCAACATGTGTGGCACTGGCGGGGCGCCCCCTGATGGACAGCGCCCTTAGCATTTGCCTATACGGCCTATGCCACGGACCGGCCCTGCTTAAAATCCTTTCATTTTCTCAAAAATCGACAGTGCGCCTTATAACCCGGTGCGCCTAATGCAGTGTTATTCAACCTTTTTTGAGCCAAAGCACATTTTTTCATTGAAAAAATGCGGAGGCACACCACCAGCAGAAATTCATTAAAAAATGAAACTCAGCAGCCGATATTGAAAATAAAAAGTTGTGTCCGCAATTGTTGGATATGACTTTAAAGCATAACCAAGCATGCATCACTATAGCTCTTGTCTCAAAGTAGGTGTACTGTCACATCACACCCTGACTTATTTGGAGTTTTTTGCTGTTTTCCTGTGTGTAGTGTTTTAGTTCTTGTCTTGCGCTCCTATTTTGGTGGCTTTTTCTCTTCATTTGGTATTTTCCTGTAGCAGTTTCATGTCTTCCTTGACCGCTATTCCCCATGCCTACTTTGTTTTAGCAATCAAGAATATTTCAGTTGTTTTTATCCTTCTTTGTGGGGACATTGTTGATTGTCATGTCATGTTCGGATGTACATTGTGGACGCCGTCTTTGCTCCACAGTAAGTCTTTGCTGTCGTCCAGCATTCTGTTTTTGTTTACTTTATAGCCAGTTCAGTTTTAGTTTCGTTTTGCATAGCCTCCCCTAAACTTCAATGCCTTTTCTTAGGGGCACTCACCTTTTGTTTATTTTTGGTTTAAGCATTAGACACCTTTTTACCTGCACACTGCCTCCCGCTGTTTCCGACATCTACAAAGCAATTAGCTACAGGCTGCCACCTACTGATATGGAAGAGTATAACGTGGTAAGTCTGCCGATCTCCAGACAGTACAGACACTCAACAACGGCACATTATTTGCGGATTATAATTACTGCTTTGCAAAAAATATTTTTAACCCAAATAGGTGAAATTAAATAATCTCCCACGGCACACCAGACTGTATCTCACGGCACACTAATGTGCCGCGGCACAGTGGTTGAAAAACACTGGCCGAATGTATGACATAATTCTAGTTGTGCTTACCGACCTCGGAGCTATTTTATTTGGTACATGGTAATAATAATAATAATAATAATAATGGATTCGATTTTATATCGCGCTTTTCTATTATTAGATACTCAAAGCTCTTACAGAGAAGTGAGAACCCATCATTCATTCACACCTGGTGGTGGTAAGCTACATTTGTAGCCACAGCTGCCCTGGGGTAGACTGGCGGAAGTGAGGCTGCCAATTTGCGCCTACGTGGTGTAATAAGTGTGACCAGTAGATGGAAGTCACACATAAGAGATACGCCAGTAAACGACAGCAAAACTTTAAATGTTCCATCGAGAATATAGAGCATTACACACAGCGCTCAAAAATCTGTCAAAATGTTTTTGTGGAGGGGGGCGTGGTCTGCGGCCCTGCCGCGGAGCGGGGTGTGTAAGGACCGGCCTCGAAGTCAGCGGCAGGTGAGTAGATTGCCCAGCTGGGGTTTGTTATCTAATCACCAGTCGCCCTTATTAGCAGCAGCCGGTACGAGACACGTTGTTGGAGTTGGGAGTTGGAGCAGAGCGAGACACACACACAGAGCCAGGAATCAGAGACACGCCGGACTGAAAAATCCTAGAATATATATTGCTGAAAAGCAACCGAGACTTGTGTGTGGCAATAAAAGACGTGATTCAAACTGTCGACCGGGGTCAAGAAGATCTGTCGGCATCAGAAGAACCCACCACAAGAGGGAAACCTCCACAGTTTTAGTATGACTTCGGTAAGCTATGGAGTCGCACCGCTTGATGGATTGTCGGCGTATTAAACATACGAGTATTATTATGGTTTGTGTATAAGGCCAGCAAAATGGCAACTATTAGCAGATATTATCTGGCGTTTTGTTTCGCAATATTATGCAAAAGCAACTTTTCTTACCTTCTGGTACTTGCAGATCTGTATTTGGGATCTGCATAAGTACTGAAAATGTGGGCGCGTCCGCCATTGTAGTCGATAAGCTTCTTCTTTTTCTCTATCTTCTTGTTATGGGACATTCATCCTCCGCTGTTGCCATTTCTAATATAAAGTACTTATATCTGTCAGTAGACTCGCCATGAAAGCGCTAAAACATACCGGTGTAGTGAGTTTACATTATTCACCCAAGGAACTTTAGTTATTAGAGAGTTCCGGTCGGGCGGTTTTTCACGGAACACATTTCGGGCGTTGTTGTTGTTGCACTAGTGAGCCACGGATGAGGAGATGCTGCTCCGTTATTGATTGAAGTAAAGTCCGAATGTCATTAAAACAGTTAGTGCCATCTTTTGACACTTCCACTCCCGTCCTTGCACGCTACACCGCTACAACAAAGATGACGGGGAGAAGACGCGGTCGAAGGTGAGCCACGTAAATAAGACCCGCCCGCAAAATGACGCATCCTGAAGAGACTGTCAGAAAGCGACTTGAAGATGATCTATAAAACATCATCTATGCAACATTTTGACCAAAGAACCACCATCACATGTTATGTAGACTTCAAGGAAGTCTTTTACATTTAGAAAAAAAATCATAATATGACCCCTTTAATGCGCCCTATAATCGGTGCACCTTTTGTATAAAAATAGACCTGAATAGACCCGGTGAGCTGCCTCTATTTTTTAAATTTTATTTATTTACTAGCAAGCTGGTCTCGCTTTGCCCGACATTTTTAATTCTAAGAGAGACAAAACTCAAATAGAATTTGAATATCCAAGAAAATATTTTAAAGACTTGGTCTTCACTTGTTTAAATAAATTCATTAATTTTTTTACTTTGCTTCTTATAACTTTCAGAAAGACAATTTTAGAGGAAAAAATACAACCTTAAAAATGATTTTAGGATTTTTAAACACATATACCTTTTTACCTTTTAAATTCCTTCCTCTTCTTTCCTGACAATTTAAATCAATGTTCAAGTAAATTCATTTTTTTATTGTAAAGAATAATAAATAAATTTTAATTTAATTCTTCATTTTAGCTTCTGTTTTTTCAACGAAGAATATTTGTGAAATATTTCTTCAAACCTATTATGATTAAAATTCAAAAAAATTATTCTGGCAAATCTAGAAAATCTGTAGAATCAAATTTAAATCTTATTTCAAAGTCTTTTGAATTTCTTTTAAAAATTTTGTTCTGGAAAATCTAGAAGAAATAATGATTTGTCTTTGTTAGAAATATAGCTTGGTCCAATTTGTTATATATTCTAACAAAGTGTAGATTGGATTTTAACCTATTTAAAACATGTCATCAAAATTCTAAAATTAATCTTGATCAGGAAAAATTACTAATGATGTTCCATAAATTCTTTTTTTAAGTTTTTCTCTTCTTTTTTTCGGTTGAATTTTGAATTTTAAAGAGTCGAAATTGAAGATAAACTATGTTTCAAAATGTAATTGTCATTTTTTTTGTGTTTTCTCCTCTTTTAAACCGTTCAATTAAGTGTAAATATCATTAATTATTAATAATAACATAGAGTTAAAGGTAAATTGAGCAAATTGGCTATTTCTGGCAATTTATATAAGTGTGTATCAAACTGGTAGCCCTTCGCATTAATCAGTACCCAAGAAGTCGCTCTTGGGTTCAAAAAGGTTGGTGACCCCTGATATATCACCTCTGGTATAATAATACTCGCAATGTATTATTTGGTAAAATAATTACTGTCATGTCTGTGTGATCATGTTTTGTTTTGGTTATGTTCAGGTTTGGTTTTTGGACTCTTTGTGCACTCGTGTTTGTTTTGTCACCATAGCAACCCATTAGTTTTCACCTGTCCTCATGTCACGCACCTGTCTCACGTTTTGCACTCGCGCACCTGTCACTAATCATGTCACTGTTATTTAAGCCTGTCTTTTTCTGTTGATCGTCCTGGTGACATTATCCTTTCACTCTGCTTCATGTCATGTTTACGGTTTCATGCTTAGTTCACGCTGCTTGTTTCATAGTCCATGCTGCCCTGTTCACGTCGTCGCAAGTAAGTTTTGTTATTAATGCCACAGTTAGTGTCTTTTGTTTTGTGTCCATAGTTCTGCCTTTGGGCTAGTTTTTGTTTTTATAGCCAAGTTTTGTACTTCCGCCCTTGTGCGCGCCTTTTGTTTATTCCTTTTATTAGTGTTAAAATAAAGATGTCATTACCTTCACGCCATGTCCGGTCCAAGTTCACTTGCATCTCGGGAAAACAACCACTCCATAGTCCACGTCCTGACAATTACAATGAAACTTTTTCAAAACAGGTTACAGGTAAGAAAATCTCCTTCTGGTTGCATGGAGATGATCTAAAAAAAAACAACATATTTTTAAAAATGTATTATTTTGTTAAAAACATTTTTTTTTTTTTTATTGATTTTTTAAAATTATGAATCGATTTAGAATTGCGATTCGGATGTGAATCGATTTTTTTTGTGCACCCTTAGTAGACTGTGCTCTCTTTGTTTAATGTAAGAAATAGAGAAAAACGCAACAACTACACTATATACATATATATAAAAATATACACATATATATATACACATATATACAAACCCCAAAACCAGTGAAGTTGTGTAAATGGTAAATAAAAAGAGAATACAATAATTTGCAAATCCTTTTCAATTTATATTCAATTAAATAGACTGCAGACACAAGATTTTTAATGTTCGAACGGGAAAACTTTGTTATGTTTTGCAAATATTAGCTCATTTGGAATTTGATGCCTGCAACATGTTTCAAAAAAGCTGGCACAAGTGGCAAAAAAGACAGAAAGTTGAGGAAGGCTCATCAAACCCTTATTTGGAACAACCCACAGGTGAACAGGCTAATTGGGAACAGGTGGGTGCCATGATTGGGTATAAAAGTATGAAATGCTCAGTCATTCACAAACAAGGATGGGGCGAGGGTCACCACTTTGTCAACAAATGCGTGAGCAAATTGTCCAACAGTTTCAGAACAACATTTCTCAACCAGCTATTGCAAGGAATTTAGGGATTTCACCATCTACGCTCCGTAATACATACTTGCCAACCCTCCCGTTTTTAGCGGGAGAATCCCGATATTCAGCGCCTCTCCCGACAACCTCCCGGCAGAGATTTTCTCCCGACAAACTCCCGGTATTCAGCCGGAGCTGGAGGCCACGCCCCCTCCAGCTCAATGCGGACCTGAGACTGAGTGGGGACAGCCTGTTCTCACGTCCGCTTTCCCACAAAATAAACAGCTTGCCTGCCCAAAGACGTCATAACATCTAGGGCTTTTATAGAGTGCACAACTGCGCACACAACAAGGAGACGAAGCAGAAGAACGAGGAAATTACAGACATGGCGGCCGAAATGATATACTCATCATGAACGGAGAAGTTAAACAGGACAATACTGCCATCTAATGGATAGCCACTGGAACACTGAAATTCAAGTATTGATTTTTTTTCTATGTACCGTATTTCCTTGAATAGCCGCAGGGGCGTTAATTAATTTAAAACCTCCTGTCACACCTGCGTTTACCGGAAACCGGCGGGATGGCCGTGCATGCGGTAATTATTTTAAAACCTCTTCTCACTCCGGCGTTTACCAAAAGGAATCCATAAAATTTAGGCGTGCGCTTTGAGTGTGATGTAAGCATACCATCATGAAAAGCACATTTAATTAAAAAAAACGTTATTATGGTCTTACCTGTACTTATAAATGGAGTCCATTTGCAGCTCCTTCTGACCAAAAGCATCGATAACTTGTTTATAGAAGTCTTCCTTATTTTCTTTCTTCAGTTTTAAAAGTCTCTCTGTCTCGATGGAGATATTCCTTTAATTATTACCTCCTGCTTCGATTGAAAGTCCAGTTTAGAAAACTGTTTTATTTTAGATACCTGTATGTGATCCTCCAAGTTAGAAGTTCAGGCAGAGGGAAAAAATAAATCTCTTGCTGCGTGTGTTCACTTCTTCTGCAGTACAGGAAGTCGCAAGAAGGATCACTAGCGCGGCAGCGCCCTCTACCACCAGGAGGCGGGAGTGATTTAATGACTTATACAGTATTTCACACACGCAGCTACGGTATATTAATAAAACATAGCTGCTTACTGTTCTCTTTAGCATACTGTACCGGTATTCAATAGCTTGAACCTTAAATCCTACTGAAAAGCTCTTTATCTTTTTTCCTTTGTGCGATAGTAAACTACTGAAATCAGCTTCCTCCATTTTGAAAAGGAGGACAGATGCGTCACTCGTGACGTAACGAATTTGACCCGGTGGAAGTTCTAGCCATATGCTAAATATTTTGCGAAACGAGTTTGACCCGGCGAAAATTATAGACATGCGATAATAAAATTAATATTTTGCGAAACGAATTTGATCCAGCTTCAATAATAAACCGGCGATAAGGCCAAGCATGCGTTAATTATTTTGAGAAACGAGTTTGACCCGGCAGTAATTCTAGACGTGCGAATACTATATTCCCTGCGCCAAAACAAGGAAATACGGTAAATAAAATAAAAAAATAAAATATATATATATAGCTAGAATTCACTGAAAGTCAAGTATTTCATACATTATATATATATATATATATATATATATATATATATATATATATATATATATATATATATATATATATATATATATATATATATATATATATATGAAATACTCGAGTTGGTGAATTCTAGCTGTAAATAACCACGCCCCCAACCACGCCCCCCGCTCCCAAACCCCCCGCCCCCCACCTCCCGATATTGGAGGTCTCAAGGTTGGCAAGTATGCCGTAATATCATCAAAAGGTTCAGAGAATCTGGAGAAATCACTGCACGTAAGCAGCAAGGCTGAAAACCAACATTGAATGCCCGTGTGTTCTGTGGTTTCACGAGGCCACATTTCAAATTGTTTTTGGAAACTGTGGACTTTGTGTCAAGAAGAAAAGAACCATCCGAATTGTTCTAGGCGCAAAGTTGAAAAGCCAGCATCTGTGATGGTATGGGGGTGTATTAGTGCCCAAGACATGGGTAACTTACACATCTGTGAAGGGGCCATTAATGCTGAAAGGTACATACAGGTTTTTTAGCAACATATGTTGCCATCCAAGCAAAGTTATCATGGACGCCCCTGCTTATTTCAGCAAGACAATGCCAAGCCATGTGTTACAACAGCGTGGCTTCATAGTAAAAGAGTGCGGGTACTAGACTGGCCTGCCTGTAGTCCAGACATGTCTCCCATTGAAAATGTGTGGCGCATTATGAAGCCTAAAATACCACAACTTAAACCCCGACTGTTGAACAACTTAAGCTGTACATCAAGCAAGAATGGGAAATAATTCCACTTGAAAAATGTGTCTCCCCACATCTGCGGTCCCCTCCAAGGTTTCTCATTGTCATCCCATTGGGTTGAGTTTTTCCTCGCCCTGATGTGGGATCTGAG
This sequence comes from Entelurus aequoreus, assembly GCF_033978785.1. Lineage (NCBI taxonomy): Eukaryota > Metazoa > Chordata > Actinopteri > Syngnathiformes > Syngnathidae > Entelurus > Entelurus aequoreus. The sequence goes on from NC_084752.1 coordinate 7,532,587, forward strand.
CCGAGGATGTCGTCGTGGCTCGTGCAGCCCTTTGAGACACTCGTGATTTAGGGCTATATGAGTAAACTTTGATTGATTGATTGATTGAATCAGGTCACGACATGTAAATGGAGCATTGACGGCGGTTTTTGAAGGGTTTTTTGTCTTTATATTCCCAACAGCTGCATGGTTAGCCACCTCATACTTCATATTTTTCCAAGTTAGAATGCATGGTAAAAAAAAACATGTGTTCTTGTCTTAAACAGGATTGTTCCCAAAAAAAAAAAAAAAAAAAAGTGCACTTCCCCTTTAAGGCAACATGGGAGTCTGGCCTGGGTAGGTAATGTGACATCCATAAAAGCATTTTTGGGGGGGAGCAGGTTGTGTTCTCAGCACTTTGAAAAGCCCTGCAGTAGAACACTAATGGAAAGTTGGATTGTTGTGTTTCACATCCAACACCACAGCCTTATTATTTTCCATTGATTACGCTGAAAACTACAAATATTACCTGCTCGGAATTTAAAGGCTTCTGATTCACGTTCACCATGCTCACCATGGACGTCGGACAACCTGACTTGTTCCTATTCCTGCCCAGCTGTCACTCATGTCCTCTCAGCTTGACGTTATTGTCCGTGTCAGTGGAGAGGCGGGGCTTTGCCGGGGCTCGCTGTCACCCCTCTGTCAGGCCGGGACCGATAAAGCGAGCGGCGGTGCCAATCTCCCTTCTTCAGCTCCGCTCGCTCTTCCTGGACTCCATCCCTGCACTAATTAGCTCTTCTGAGATTTCTCCTCATTCAGCAAGCAGGGGGTTGCATTGATGGTAAGAGGGGGGGTGTTAGCGGGGGCCGGAGGGGGGGTTGAATATTATTGGATGTCATGGCTACAACGACTGATTCCAGTGCTGGCAGGAAACCGAGGTCAAAAGGATGAATATATACTTTTTCTAATTTTCTTGTAATCAGACCATATATTAGGTTTATTTAATGGAATTTCTACCTGACATGTCTGGGCTGTCATCTGCAGTCTTCTTCAGACCCTTCTGAAGAAGACTGCAGACGACAGTCGAAAGATCCATCCATTCATCCATCTTCTTCCGCTTATCCGAGGTCGAGTCGCGGGGGCAGCAGCCTAAGCAGGGGAGCCCAGACTTCCCTCTCCCCAGCCACTTCGTCCAGCTCCTCCCGGGGGATCCCGAGGCGTTCCCAGGCCAGCCGGGAGACATAGTCTTCCCCACGTGGCCTCCTACCGGTCGGACGTGCCCTAAACACCTCCCTAGGGAGGCGTTCGGGTGGCATCCTGACCAGATGCCCGAACCACCTCATCTGGCTCCTTTCCATGTGGAGGAGCAGCGGCTTTACTTTGAGTTCCCCCCGGATGACAGATCTTCTCACCCTATCTCTAAGGGAGAGCCCCGCCACCCGGCGGAGGAAACTCATTTCGGCCGCTTGGACCCGTGATCTGGTCCTTTCGGTCATAACCCAAAGCTCATGACCATAGGTGAGGATGGGAACGTACTGTAGATCGACCGGTAAATTGAGCAGTGGACAGTGAGCACATAAACATGGAAAGCGAGCTAAAGAAGACACTCCAAACTCGGTCTCTGCTCATCATTCACACTCTGACAATTCTCTTATATACTCTTTCATTCTAGACTTCTAGAGTGTTTGATTATCACATCACTCTAAATGTAGACTATAAAGTTCACAAGCATAAAGAGGGATCCTAGTGGGCCAGGGCAATCTTTCCTTATCTCTAAACTAAAACTGGGGAAATGTGTTGAGTGATCTGGGCTTCAGTACAGTGTTGATCTCATGAAGACATGATTTTATTTCACAATTCCTTGAGAGAGAAAAAAATGCCTGGTTAGGCTTTGTGTACGTCATGTGTGCCTTCCTTGGGTGAAGCCAGGTTTACAGCTATGTTGTTATTATGCGGTTTGTTACTTATGTACACTACCGTTCAAAAGTTTGGAGTCACATTGAAAAGTCCTTATTTTTGAAGGAAAAGCACTGTACTTTTCAATGAAGATAACTTTAAACTAGTCTTAACTTTAAAGAAATACACTCTATACATTGCTAATGTGGTAAATGACTATTCTAGCTGCAAATGTCTGGTTTTTGGTGCAATATCTACATAGGTGTATAGAGGCCCATTTCCAGCAACTATCACTCCAGTGTTCTAATGGTACAATGTGTTTGCTCATTGGCTCAGAAGGCTAATTGATGATTAGAAGACCCTTGTGCAATCATGTTCACACATCTGAAAACAGTTTAGCTCGTTACAGAAGCTACAAAACTGACCTTCCTTTGAGCAGATTGAGTTTCTGGAGCATCACATTTGTGGGGTCAATTAAACGCTCAAAATGGCCAGAAAATGAGAACTTTCATCTGAAACTCGACAGTCTATTCTTGTTCTTAGAAATGAAGGCTATTCCACAAAATTGTTTGGGTGACCCCAAACTTTTGAACGGTAGTGTATGTTATGTTACAGCTATTTAAAATAGTTTTGTCAATTTGTTCTGGCCTGAAACAAATTGGCCCTTTGAAACATATCTTTGTCTCTGTGTGTTGTATGTAGAGCACATTGCTTAGCAGAGTTCAGTGATGCAAATGCATGTCAAGTTGATCAACACATTGTATTATTCTCCAGTGCAATAACAGTACTGAAAGGAAGGCTAAAAGGGCATTAATGGGAGCTTTAAAAAAAAAAAAAGAAGAAGAAAATAAGTAACTAAATAGTTACTTTTCACAGTAACACATTACTTTTTGGTGTAAGTAACTGAGTTAGTAACTGAGTTACTTTTGAAATAAAGTAACTAGTAACTGTAACTAGTTACTGGTTTTCAGTAACTAACCCAACACTGTTTAACAGCATCATCCATCCATTACACAATGATGGGTATTTTAAACATGGATGGATAGATGCATTTTAAATGATTAGGAGACGGATGGATGGATGTTACATGTTGGATGGATGTATGGACGGATGGTCAAGAAACAACTGGACATAGAATAGTGTTGACGCATGGATGGATGGATAGAGGGATGGTCAAGAGAGAGATGACATAGAATAAAGTTGGATGCATAGGTGGATGGATGGATGGATGGCTAAGAGAGAGATGGACATTGAATAATGTTGGATGCATGGATGGAGGGATGGATGAGTGGATGGTCAAGAAAGAGCTGCACATTGAATAAAGTTGGATGTATGTATAGATGGATGTAAAAAAAAGATGGACATATAATATTGTCGGATACATGGATGGATGGTAAAGAGACAGATGGACATATAAAATGTTGGATGCATGAATGGTTGGATGCATAGATGGATGGATGGCTAAGAGAGGGATGGACATCAAATAATGTTGGATGTATAAATGGAGGGATGGATGGTTAAAAATGAGCTGGACATAGAATAATGTTGGATGGATGTATGGATGGATGGATGGATGGTGAAGAGAAATGGACATATACTGTTGGAGGCATTGGTGAATGGATGGATGGATGGATGGATGGATGGATGGATAGTCAAGAAAAAGATGCACATAGAATAATGTTGGATGCGTGGATGGCTGGATGGTGAAGAGAGATGGACATATAGTAATGTCGGAGGCATTGGTGAATGGATGATGAATGGATGGATGGATGGATGGTCAAGAAAAAGATGGACATATAATAAGGTTGGATGCATGAATGGATGGATGGATGGATGGATGGATGGTGATAAGAGATAGACATAGAATAATGTTGGAGTCATCGATGAATGGATGATGGATGGTTGGTCAAGAAAAAGATGCACATAGAATAATATTGGAGGCATGGCGGGTTGGATCCATAGATGGATGGATGGCTAAGAGAGAGATGGACATTGAATAATGTTGGATGTATGAATGGATGGATGGTTAAGAAAGAGCTGGACATTGAATAATGTTGGATGGATGTATGGATGGATGGATGGTGAAGAGAAATGGACATATACTGTTGGAGGCATTGGTGAATGGATGGATGGATGGATAGTCAAGAAAAAGATGCACATAGAATAATGTTGGATGCGTGGATGGCTGGATGGTGAAGAGAGATGGACATATAGTAATGTCGGAGGCATTGGTGAATGGATGATGAATGGATGGATGGATGGTCAAGAAAAAATGGACATAGAATAATGTTGGATGCATGAATGGATGGATGGCTAAGAGAGAGATGGACATTGAATAATGTTGGATGTATGAATGGAGGGATGGATGGTTAAGAAAGAGCTGGACATTGAATACTGTTGGATGTATGAATGGAGGGATGGTTAAGAAAGAGCTGGACATTGAATAATGTTGGATGTATGTATGTATGTATGGATGGATGGATGGGGAAGAGAAATGGACATATACTGTTGGAGGCATTGGTGAATGGATGGATGATGGATTGATGGATGAATGAATGGATAGTCAAGAAAAAGATGGACATAGAATAATGTTGGATGCGTGGATGGCTGGATGGTGAAGAGAGAAGGACATATAGTAATGTCGGAGGCATTGGTGAATGGATGATGAATGGATGGATGGATGGTCAAGAAAAAGATGGACATAGAATAATGTTGGATGCGTGGATGGCTGCATGGATGGATGGATGGATGGATGGTGAAGAGAGATGGACATATAGTAATGTCGGAGACATTGGTGAATGGATGATGAATGGATGGATGGATGGTCAAGAAAAAATGGACATAGAATAATGTTGGATGCATGAATGGACGGATGGCTAAGAGAGAGATGGACATTGAATAATGTTGGATGTATGAATGGAGGGATGGATGGTTAAGAAAGAGCTGGACATTAAATAATGTTGGATGTATGTATGGATGGATGGGGAAGAGAAATGGACATATACTGTTGGAGGCATTGGTGAATGGATGGATGATGGATGGATGGATGAATGGATAGTCAAGAAAAAGATGGACATAGAATAATGTTGGATGCGTGGATGGCTGAATGGTGAAGAGAGATGGACATATAGTAATGTCGGAGACATTGGTGAATGGATGATGAATGGATGGATGGATGGTCAAGAAAAAGATGGACATAGAATAATGTTGGCTGCGTGGATGGCTGCATGGATAGATGGATGGATGGTGAAGAGAGATGGACATATAGTAATGTCGGAGACATTAGTGAATGGATGATGAATGGATGGATGGATGGTCAAGAAAAAATGGACATAGAATAATGTTGGGTGCATGAATGGACGGATGGCTAAGAGAGAGATGGACATTGAATAATGTTGGATGTATGAATGGAGGGATGGATGGTTAAGAAAGAGCTGGACATTGAATAATGTTGGATGTATGGATGGATGGATGGATGTATGGATGGATGGATGGATGGATGGATGGATGGATGGATGGATGGGGAAGAGAAATGGACATATACTGTTGGAGGCATTGGTGAATGGATGGATGATGGATGGATGGATGACTGGATAGTCAAGAAAAAGATGGACTTAGAATAATGTTGGATGCGTGGATGGCTGGATGGTGAAGAGAGATGGACATATAGTAATGTCGGAGACATTGGTGAATGGATGATGAATGGATGGATGGATGGTCAAGAAAAAG
>NC_084752.1:7543169-7545669 GCF_033978785.1 Entelurus aequoreus
GCAACTTTCAAATATTAAAAGTTCAACTTGATCGTGACTCCGGCTTTAATTAGCTGGGAGATGGATAATGCTGTAGATTTCATGCATACGGTGCAGAGAAAACCTACATTAAAGTATATATACTTTGTTTTTTTGTAAATATATTTACAAAAAATAAACATATAATAAAATAATGATAGAAAGAAAGAAAAAAATTATATATATATGTCTTTTTTTATTTTTTTAAATACAAATTTTTTGCTTACAAAATGCTTGATTTGAGAAAAAATGCCAGAAAATAATAAACGACCACAGGCTTACGCCAAAATACTTGGGATATGCTTCAAACAAATTTAGTAATTTGCGACAAACTTCAAAGCATGATCTGGTTAGGGATTGTATGTTTTTCAGTGATAATATTAATTAATTCATCACCTTTAAATAAAAAATAATGCCACCCTATTAATTTCAATACATTACATGTAATTTTAGATAAACAAATAAAATGTTTTATATATCTCTTTTAATGGTATCATTCTATCATTGTATTATACGGCTAAAAATATTTCATTTTTAATTAAAATTATTTCGATACATTTTCTATTAATTCCTAATTTTGTATTTTTTAAAATAAAAAATATGTATTTTTGTAATATATATATATATGTATATATATATATATATATATATATATATATATATATATATATATATATATATATATATATATATATATATATATATATATATATATATATATATATATATATATAACTATATATATATATATATATTTTTTTTTTTTTTAATTATTTTTAAAAAAAAGTTTTTATTTTTTAAATACATATTTTTATGTATTTACAAAAAATGGATGGGATGGATGGAACATATTTTATATATTTCTATATATACTGTATATATATATGTATACATACTGTATATATATGTATATATATATATATATATATATATATATATATATATATATATATATATATATATATATATATATATATATATATATATTTATTTAGAAAATACATGTTTTTTTATTTAAAAAGAAAATGTATCAAAATAATTTTAATTAAAAATGAAATATTTATAGCCGTATAATACAATGATAGAATGATACAATTAAAAGAGATATATAAAAAGAAATAAAAATTGTTTATCTAAAATTACATGTACTGTATTGAAATTAATAAAGTACCATTATTTTTTATTTATATGTGATGAATTAATTAATACTATCACTGAAGAATATACAATCCCTCACCACATAATGCTTCGAAGTTTGTCGCAAATTATTAGATTTGTTTCAAGCATATCCCAAGTATTTTGGCTTAAGCCTGTGGTTGTTTATTATTTTCTGGCATTTTTTTTTGCTCAAATCAAGCATTTTGTAAGCATAAAAATGTCCATTGAAGTAAAAAAAAAATATCAACAATGCAGAAGGTATTGGCCAAATAAGTGTCAAAGTGATTACATGGGTGTTATTTCATGTCATGATGTTAAAAACCATGTACCTTCTCTAGTTATGAAAATATTAGATTTATATTCATTAATTGCGGATATTAATTTACAACGGTCAGACTCGGAACCAATTAACAGCGACAAACGAGGGCTGACTGTGTATTATACTAAGCACACGGTCATCCCACGTTTGTCGTTGTTAATTTGTTTCAAACACGAACGCGATTAATTAAATTCCGCGAAATAGGAATCAGTAATTATAAATCAAATCAATAATTATAAATCAGATCTTTTCATACCTCTAGCATAAAAAAACTTCCACAGTTTCCAAAAACAATTTGAAATGTGGACTCGTCAGACCACAGAACACTTTTCCACTTTGCATCAGTCCATCTTAGATGAGCTCGGGCCCTGGGTGTTGTTGATAAATGGCTTTGGCTTTGCATAGTAGAGTTTTACCTTGCATTTACAGATGTCGCGACCTACTGTAGTTACTGACACTGGTTTTCTGAAGTGTTCCCGAGTCCATGTGGTGATATCCTTTACACACTGATGGCGCTTTTTGATGCAGTGCCGCCTGAGGGATCGAAGGTCCGTAATAACATTGCTTACGTGCAGTGATTTCTCCAGATTCTCTGAACCTTTTGATTATATTACGGAGCGTAGATGGTGAAATCCCTAAATTCCTTGCAATAGCTGGTTGAGAAATGTTGGTCTTCAACAATTTGCTCAGGCATTTGTTGACAAAGTGGTGACCCTCGCCCCATCCTTGTTTGTGAATGACTGAGCATTTCATGGAAGCTGCTTTTTTATACCCAATCATGGCACCCACCTGTTCCCAATTAGCAAGTTCACCTGTGGGATGTTCCAAATAAGTGTTTGGATGAGCATTCCCTCAACTTTCTCAGTCTTTTTTGACACTTGTGCCGAGCTTTTTTGAAACATGTTGCAGGCATCAAATTACAAATGAGCTAATATTTGCCAAAAATAACAAACTTTTCCAGTGTGAACATTAAATATCTTGTCTTTGCGGTCTATTCAATTGAAT
>NC_084752.1:7550669-7553169 GCF_033978785.1 Entelurus aequoreus
TATATAAAGAAAATGTTTTATAAAAAATATAAATACATTTAAAAAAATAAAATAAAAATAAAAATAAAAAATAAAAAATATATATATAATAAATAAATATATATATATATATATATATATATATATATATATATATATATATATATATATATATATATATATATATATATATGTACTTTACTTTAAAATGATTGGTTTTCATGTTTTTTCTTGTTTTAAGTTTTAGCCACCTGAATAAATACTTGGATTTACTAGATGTTCTTATTACATCCACTATTAAAAATGTTTCATAACATATGTATTTGCTTCGTTTTTTTTCCGGTGGATACATGATTCCTTCTATGAATTTCTATTTGTATACTATACATTTATTCGTTGTATTGTGGTTGTGTCACTTCCAAAACCAGCCGCGAGAGGGAGCCACTACAAAAGCTTCAGATCTTTCACGGACGCTCATTAAAACCATTGAATAAGATCATCTTTAGACAGAAAAGTATTGTCTTGGATTAAAATGCTATTTTTTAATTAACTGTAGACACTTCCAGGAAAAAAAGAAAAAAAAAGTTTAATAAATTGCATTTTATTTAACTTATGTGTGTTCTTTCCCCCTCTGCAAACTTCCTATGTTGGACACGATAGCAAATAAGAAGTAAATACAAGTTTGGGCCGCGGTCCAACACGTCGTTTGATCCTTTGACTGTAAGAAGCCTGTTTGTTTGCCTGATGAAAAAATGATAAAAGAGTCCTCAGAAGTGTCCGCTCTCTCTGGGACATTTTTTTATATATTTTTTTTTTCAATCCCCGATAAACATATTGATGAATATTAACAAATCCCCACGTCTTCTTATTTAATCCCACGCCAGATAAATATACTTTCTTTTTTTTTTTTTACCCAGAAGGCCTTGCTCTTTGCCTTGTAGCTGCAGGCTTACTAACCCCCCCACACTTCTTTTTCCTCTTGTTTGCCGCAGTTCTTCCCAGCAGTCAAAGAGGAGATACAATATACATGCTCCATCTGGTCAAACTTAAATATACCTGTCAAGTGCAACTTTAAAGCACTTCTGGGGTGCGATGAGGCCCCTAATCCACCAAGGCCTTCATTAAAAAGCAGCCCCACTTTCCGGGACGAGCTCGTCTAAATGAGGGAGTTTGTGCTGGCAGACGAGGAGCCGGGGGTCTTGCAGTGGGAGCAAGCTTGTGGCTTTCATCACTTTTCAGCCTCCTTTTTGGCTCTGAAGTTGCGGCGCGGCAGCTGTCTGACTCTTTAGTGGAAGCGAAGGAAGGAGGACATCGCAGTGTGCTTTTGTTCTGACTCTCTGTACGCCGTCACTACCTTTTTTTTTCCCTGTTTTTAATGACTAATTCTGTTATTTTTGCAAATGACAATGTTTGCACAAGCAATCTCACTTTCCTCCATTGTTTCTGTTCCTGAAACAGAAGTCTTTTCTGACCTAAAAAGGTCAGATTAAACTTTTAGTATTGGTAATAATGAGTGTTAAGCCTTTCTTTTGAATAAAAGTGGTAAACTGTTAGTGTTTATTTTAGTGCAGGCCCAGCTAAACGACAGTGGAGGGCCTAACTCCTAAAACGACGCAATCCTGACATCTAGTGGTCATTTTACAAAATGACAACATCAATAAAGACCACAGTGTATATAGAATTGAACAAAACATGTCTAAATGTTGGAAAATAAAAAGTAACTTAATACAACTCTAAAAAAAATACCAACTTTTTCTGATATTTTAATAACATTTATGAATAATTATTCCAAGAAATACAAGGTTTTTTTTACTCATTCAACAACAAAAAAGACACTTTTTGCATAAATATATGTTGTTGTTTTAAGTTGGTTTGGGTTGCAGGTTTATATATATATATATATATATATATATATATATATATATATATATATATATATATATATATATATATATATATATATATATATATATATATATATATATATATATATATATATATATATATATATATATATATATATATATATATATATATATATATTATACACATACAGAAACAAATATATATATATATATATATATATATATATATATATATATATATATATATATATATATATATATATATATATATATATATATATATTTGTTTCTGTATGTGTATAATATATATACATACATATATATATATATATATATATATATATATATATATATATATATATATATATATATATATATATATATATATATATATATACTGTATATATATATATATGTATTTTTTTCTGTATATATATACAGTATATATATATATATATATATATATATATATATATATATATATATATATATATATATATATATATATATATATATATATATACTGTATATATATACAGAAAAAAATATATATATATAAAGAAAAACAATTAAAATTACAAATACATTAATAAATTGTATATATATATATATATATATATATATATATATATATATATATATATATATATATATAT
>NC_084752.1:7557231-7727231 GCF_033978785.1 Entelurus aequoreus
GTAAGAGTCATTCAAAAAACTATAACATATAGAACATGCTATACGTTTACCAAACAATCTGTCACTCCTAATCGCTAAATCCATGAAATCTTATACGTCTAGTCTCTTACGTGAATGAGATAAATAATATTATTTGATATTTTACGTAATGTGTTAATAATTTCACACATAAGTCGGCCAAACTATGAAAAAAAATGCGATTTATAGTCCGAAAAATACGGTATTTGTTCTGTTGTGTTTATGTTGTGTTACGGTGCGGATGTTCTCCCGAAATGTGTTTGTCATTCTTGTTTGGTGTGGGTTCACAGCGTGGCGCATATTTGTAACAGTGTTAAAGTTGTTTATACGGCAACCCTCAGTGTGACCTGTATGGCTGTTGACCAAGTATGCAATGCATTCACTTGTGTGTGTGAAAAGCCGTAGATATTATGTGACTGAGAGTGCCTTTAAGGTTTATTGGCGCTCTCTACTTCTCCCTACGTCCGTGTACACAGCGGCGTTTTAAAAAGTAATAAATTGTACTTTTTGAAACAGATACCGATAATTTCCGGTATTACATTTTAAAGCATTTATCGGCCGGTGATATCGGCAGCCCGATATTATCGGACATCTCTAATAATCGGCATACAGTACAGGCCAAAAGTTTGGACACACCTTCTCATTCACAACACAACTGATGGTCCCAACAACTCCATTGATAAAGCAAGACATTCCACTAATCAACCCTGATAAGGCACACCTGTGAAGTGAAAACCATTTCAGGTGACTACCTCTTGAAGCTCATCGAGAGAATGCAAGTGTGTGCAAAGCGATAATCAGAGCAAAGGGCGGCTATTTTGAAGAAACTAGAAAATAAAACAGATCGACAGCCGTATCGATCCGTTGCGGTGAAGAAGGAGCTGAGCCGGAAGGCAAAGCTCTCAATTTATCGGTCGATCTACGTTCCCATCCTCACCTATGGTCATGAGCTTTGGGTTATGACCGTAAGGACAAGATCACGGGTACAAGCGGCCGAAATGAGTTTCCTCCGCCGGGTGGCGGGGCTCTCCCTTAGAGATAGGGTGAGAAGCTCTGTCATCCGGGAGGAGGTCAAAGTAAAGCCGCTGCTCCTCCACTTTGAGAGGAGCCAGATGAGGTGGTTCGGGCATCTGGTCAGGATGCCACCCGAACGCCTCCCTAGGGAAGTGTTTAGGGCACGTCCGACCGGTAGGAGGCCACGGGGAAGACCCAGGACACGTTGGGAAGACTATGTCTCCCGGCTGGCCTGGGAACGCCTCGGGATCCCCCGGGAGGAGCTGGACGAAGTGGCTGGGGAGAGGGAAGCCCAGACTTCCCTGCTTAGGCTGTTGCCCCCGCGATCCCACCTTGGATAAGCGGAAGACGATTGATGGATAGAACATAAAAAACATGTTATCAGTTATTTCATCTTTTTTTGTTAAGTACATAACTCCACGTGTTCATTCATAGTTTTGATGCCTTCAGTGACAATCTACAATGTAAATAGTCATGAAAATAAATAAAATGCATTGAATGAGAAAGTGTGTCCAAACTTTTGGCCTGTACTGTGTACTAGTCATGTTTAAATAACTTTTATTGCAAATGAATCATGGCTCCAAATATCAGTTATCGGCCTCCTTGGCTACTTATAATCGGTATAGTCCCTGGTCGAGACTTAAACTCTATTTTGATTACTTTTTAGTGGACTTTTTGAATCCGCACTGCGACCACGTAACGTCCCCATCGTGGGATGAATCAAGGCAAGGCAAGGCAAGGCAACTTTATTTGTATAGCGCTTTTCAGACACAAGGCAGACTCAAAGTGCTTCACAGACAACAAAATGAAATGAAAGAAAATAAAAGCAAAATTAAAATGCAGACAATAAAAATAAAAACAGTGCAGATGTTAAAAGATTAAAAGATTTAGCTGAAAGCTAAGGTGAACATAAAAGTCTTCAGTCTAGTTTTAAAAGTAGTCAGAGTTGGGGAAAGTCTGACATCTTCAGGAAGTTTATTCCAGCTATTTGTTGCATAGTGACTGAATGATGCTCTCCCTTGATTTGACTTTACTCTTGGAACCGCTAACAGACTGGTCTCAGAAGATCTTAGTGATCTAGAGGGCTTATATAGTGGGAGCATATCAGTAATATACTTGGGCCCTAGACCATGTAGTGATTTATATGTGAGCAGGAGGATTTTTAAATCAATTCTCTGATGTACAGGGAGCCAATGTAAGGATTTAAGAATTGGTGTAATGTGCTCACATTTTTTGGTCTTTGTTAGAACTCTAGCAGCAGCGTTCTGAACAAGCTGTAGCTGCCTGACACTTTTTTTGGGAAGACCTGCAAGGAGACCATTACAATAGTCTAGCATGTACAAGTTTTTCAAAGTCTTGAGCTGACATGAGCCCTCTGAGTCTTTTTACATTTTTGAGGTGATAGTAGGCCGATTTTGTTACTGATTTGATGTGACTGTCGAAATGTAAATCAGAATCTAAAATAACCTCAAGATTTCTGGCTTTATTTGAGGTTTTCAGGGACAGTGATTGAAGGTGTTGGACGACTTTAAACCTTTCTTTTTTAGCACCAAAAACAATTAACTCAGTTTTATCTTCATTTAGTTGTAGGACATTTTGGCACATCCAGTGTTTGACTTGCTCAATGCACTGGCACAGAAGATCTGTCCTATCTTAAAGGCCTACTGAAAGCCACTACTAGCGACCACGCAGTCTGATAGTTTATATATCAATGATGAAATCTTAACATTGAAACACATGCCAATACGGCCGGGTTAACTTATAAAGTGCATTTTTAAAATTCCCGCCACACTTCCGGTTGAAAAACTCCTTTGGATATGATTTATGCGCGTGACGTCACAAAATCCACGGAAGTGGTTGGACCCCATCGAACCCGATACAGAAACCTCTTGTTGTCTTCGACATAATTCCACAGTATTCTGGACATCTGTGTTGGTGAATCTTTTGCAATTTGTTTAATGAACAATGGAGGCTGCAAAGAAGAACGTTGTAGGTGGGATTGATCGGTGTATTAGCGGCTAAGTACAATACTTACAGCAACACAACAAGGACTACTTACTACGCCTAGCCGATGCTTGCCGCCAAACCCACGGGTGAAGTCCTTCGTCGCGCCGTCGAACGCTGGAACGCAGGTGAGCACGGCTGTTGATGGGAAGATGAGGGCTGGCTGGCGTAGGTGGAGCGCTAATGTTTTTATCATAGTTCTGTGAGGTCCGGTTGCTAAGTTGCTAAATTAGCCTTAGCGTCGTTAGCAACAGCATTGTTAAGCCTTACCAGGCTGAGAATTTTTAACCGTGTAGTTACATGTACATGGTTTAATAGTATTGTTGATCTTCTGTCTATCCTTCCAGTCAGGGGTTTATTTCTTTTGTTTCTATCTTCATTTGAGAACGATGCTATCACGTTAGCTCAGTAGCTAAGTGTGTCACCGATGTATTGTCGTGGAGATAAAAGTCACTTTAAATGTCCATTTCGCGTTCTCGACTCATTTTCAAGAGGATATAGTATCCGAGGTGGTTTAAAATACAAATCCGTGATCTACAATAGAAAAAGGAGAGAGTGTGGAATCCAATGAGCCAGCTTGTACCTAAGTTACGGTCAGAGCGAAAAAAGATACGTCCATCACTGCCTCTCCAGTCCTTCACTGTAACGTTCCTCATCCACGAATCTTTCATCCTCGCTCAAATTAATGGGGTAATCGTCGCGTTGTCGCTCCGAATCTCTCGCTCCATTGTAAACAACGGGGAATTGTGAGGAATACTAGCTCCTGTGACGTCACGCTACTTCCGCTACAGGCAAGGCTTTTTTTTATCAGCGAGCAAAAGTTGCGAACTTTATCGTGGATTTTCTCTACTAAATCCTTTCAGCAAAAATATGGCAATATCGCGAAATGGTCAAGTATGACACATAGAATGGATCTGCTATTCCCGTTTAAATAAAAAAAATTCATTTCAGTAGGCCTTTAATACTTTTAATGTAACTTCCTGTTCGGGTCTGTATGTTGCTGCTGCTGTTTGGACCAATGTGGTGGGACTAAGGTCAAGGCTGACTCTGCACATTTTAGACATGTGCTTTTCTTTGTGTTTTGCAGCTGTTCCAGTCAAATTCGGGGGATGACCGTGTGGGAACTTGGTTGTCTCTGCCGTTTCAGAGCTGCACTTCCTGCAGCTAAAATTAGACGCAGATGTCTGTAACATCTCGGCCGTTTAGCCAGACTAATTTGTGGAGCGCGTCATCGCGAGTTCGCCGTCACTGCCGTGATGAGTCAGGACCTGCGTTGTGTACACGCTGCAGTTTGTTTCCCATGTCTCTACTGGGCAGCTTGCGGCTCCAGGGCGGTAAAAATAGTTCACAAGGTGGCTTTCCTTTGCCGGAGTTGGACACGGAAACCTCTGGGAGCTCGGAAGTGGGAACGTTAAACAGACAAAAAGGCTTTTTCTTTTTGTGTGTAATCCCATCAGATTGGCCAGTGTGGGAAAAAAAAAAAAAAACCGAGTAAGTGAAGCCGTGCCAAGTATATGATGATGTGCATTCCCCGAGTGCTTGTAAAAGCAGGGGAAACTCCTTGAAGAGGGAGCAGCACCGCATGCAACACAATAGAAGTGCTTGCAGCAAAGCGCGCAGCACAGACTATGAATAACTTTGTCATTTCTCGTGGAGGGAGGATGGAGAGATGGCATGAGAGAAAAGGACGACACCATTAGCTCTCTGTTCTCTCTCTTTCTGTCTTTCTTTTCCGTTCCCAGCGCCTCTTGGCAGGCGCCGGCAGCAGGAATGTGAGGCTGCTCTGTGCTCCCCTCTGCTTTCGGGTGTGAGGGCCCGACGTCCCGCTAGGACGGGCTGCAAAGCAATGCAACGTGACCGAATGAAGTGCAGTGCAGTGCAGTGGGTGATTGTTGTTTCTGCAGCTCAGAGAAAGGGAAGAGGAGCCGCTCCCTGGCGCCCTCGACAAGGCACGGCCGCCCCTTCCTGTGTGAGACGCTGATGGCTACCAGATGGCGGCCGAAGTGAGAGGAGGAGGGGGTCCTCTAATACCCACTTTTTATCCGACTTTCACTTCTGAAGGACCAGTTATTTTCCTGGATCGCTGCGTTAGTTTCAGAAGTCAAATTAGTTTAATCCATACAGTAGCTCGTTCCTCATTGAATGACAAAAGCAGCCCTAAACGGATGCCTAAGAATGTAAATGGTAAATGGGTTATACTTGTATAGCGCTTTTCTACCTTCAAGGTACTCAAAGTGCTTTGACACTAGGGGTGTAGCGGTACACAAACATTTCGGTTCGGTACGTACCTCGGTTTAGAGGTCACGGTTCGGTTCATTTTCGGTACAGTAAGAAAATAACAAAATGTACATTTTTGGGTTATTTATAGGGATGTCCGATAATGGCTTTTTGCCGATATCCGATATGCCGATATTGTCCAACTCTTTAATTACCGATACCGATATCAACCGATACCGATATCAACCGATATATACAGTCGTGGAATTAACACATTATTATGCCTAATTTGGACAACCAGGTATGGTGAAGATAAGGTACTTTTTTAAAAAATGAATAAAATAAAATAAGATAAATCAATTAAAAACATTTTCTTGAATAAAAAAGAAAGTAAAACAATATAAAAACAGTTACATAGAAACTAGTAATTAATGAAAATTTGTAAAATTAACTGTTAAAGGTTAGTTTTATTAGTGGACCAGCAGCACGCACAATCATGTGTGCTTACGGACTATATCCCTTGCAGACTGTATTGATATATATTGATATATAATGTAGGAACCAGAATATTAATAACAGAAAGAAACAACCATTTTGTGTGAATGAGTGTAAATGGGGGAGGGAGGTTTTTTGGGTTGGTGCACTAATTGTAAGTGTATCTTGTGTTTTTTATGTGGATTTAATAAAAAAAAACAAAAACAAAAAACCCCCCCCAAAAAACGATACTGATAATAAAAAACCGATACCGATAATTTCCGATATTACATTTTAACGCATTTATCGGCCGATAATATCGGCAGACCGATATTATCGGACATCTCTAGTTATTTATTTACCAAATTTGCAAAATCTTCCACCAAAAATATTTTTCTTAGTGGAATATTTGATGTGAAGTAATGGGAACCTTGGATAGGTCAATAATTCATAATAACATTGATTTTGATTCAATATTATGTTTGGAGCAATGACAGATTGAAAAAAAAAAAATAACAGCTTTGTTTTATTAGTCAACATTGCAATTTTTTCTAAATTACATTTAACCTTTAAGCTTTTTTATTTCACTTTTGTTATGTTTTTGTTTATTTTAATAGTATTTTTAGAATGTGCCGTGGGCCTTTAAAACATTAGCTGTGGGCCGCAAATGGCCTCCGGAGCACACTTTTGACACCCCTGCTATAGATTATAAAAAATTAAATGTGATAAATCTATGGATAAAAAGCAGAGCCTGGCGACGCATGCGCGTTTATCATAACTCTCTCACTCTCTCTGTCTCTGCCCCTCTCTCACCAATGCTGCTGCGCGCACAATTTGTTTTGTTTTTAACCCCTTCTTAACCCTGAACGTACATTGAAAATACACGCAACCCTAACTCAAAATGCCGGACATTTGAGGCATTTAAGAAACTCCGCCCTGACAGCTCCGCAAAAGAGGACATGTCCGGTGAAAAGAGGACGTATGGTCCAGTGTTTCCCACACATTCATTTATTTGTGGCGGCCCGCCACGAAATAATTACGTCCGCCACAAATAAAAAATAAAAAAATAATTTTTAAAATTTTTTATTTTATTTTTTTAAATTTAATTTTATTTATTTTTTTATTTTTTGGCCCATAGCCACGCCCTCACCGCCACAGGTATCTTGGCAGTTTATGGGAAACACTGTGGTCAGTCTCTGCTTTTTATCCTTAGATTTATCAGATTTAATTTTTTATTATCTATAGGAGGGGCGCCAAAAGTGTGCCCCGGAGGTCATTTGCGGCCCACAGCTAATGTTTTAAAGGCCCACTGCACATTCTAAAAATACTATTAAAATAAACAAAAACATAACAAAAGTGAAATAAAAAAGCTTAAAGTTGTCATGTTGACTAATAAAACAAAGCTGTTTTTTTTTCTTTCAAACTGTCATTGCTCCAAACATAATATTGAATCAAAATCAATGTTATTATGAATTATTGACCTATCCAAGGTTCCCATTACTTCACATCAAATATTCCACTAAGAAAAATATTTTTGGTGGAAGATTTTGCAAATTTGGTAAATAAATAACCCAAAAATTTACATTTTGTTGTTTTATTACTATACCGAAAATGAACCGAACCGTGACCTCTAAACCGAGGTACGTACCGAACGGAAATTTTTGTGTACCGTTACACCCCTATTGATTTGCAAATAATATTTTCTGGACCAATTAGGTGAAGTTGCATAATTTCCCACGGCACCCCAGACAATATCTCACGGCACACTAGTGTGCTGGGGCGCAGTGGTTGAAAAACACTGGATTAGTGACCTTAATAAATAGCAATAAAATATTTAGCAAAGTAAATAAATAAAAGTTGTCTCAAAAAGTGTGCAAATTTTGATCCCTTGGATGATGGATTGAAGCGTTGGGTTCCATTCACATGGTAACGTTCACATTTAGAGTTGCGTGCGTTCAGCTGTCGTTTACACAAGCACATGGGCACAAAAGCAACTGGCTCTTTTAGTTATGCGGTGACTGTGAGATCTGACCCTTGCCGCCGTGTCTGCAGCCCCTAATATAGCCCACTGCTGTCAGGCTTAGCGCACGCCCCCTCCAGCCCCCGTCATCTGGTCATGCGTGCGTGCGTGTTGGTCCCGTCTTGCGTTTGCAGCCTGGAAAGTCCGTGTGAAATACTGCCCGCAACTTGTGTAATTTCCCAAGTTGCTGCGACTCAGACTGGCCCACGTTAAAATGGAACCCCCCCACCCCCCGCATTGTTTAGTGTTGTAATGTCTAATCCAGTCAGGTGATATTCTGTTTTTGTTTTGTGTTAGGAATGTCTGCTGGTGCTGCTGTTGTGGCTACTGTCCCTTTTATTGCATGAGTTACTATGGTGCTCCATGATATCTTTGGCCTGGCCTCAAGCCAGAGGACATGTTTAACACACACACACACACACACACACACACACACACACACACACACACACACACACACACACACACACACACACACACACACACACACACACACACACGCGCAAACACACACGCGCAAACACACGCAGGCTGGGAAAGACACACAGCGATGCAGCCGCACATGCAGGACTCGTATTCATTTCCAACCTGATTGGAAGCTGAGACGTTGGTCAACCTGCTTTTTTTTTTTTTTTTTTTGTCCACACATACGCTTTCTCAGCGTACAACTTTCGCTGGAACTTTTTTTTGTTCATTTTATTTCTTTTGTATTACCAACCCGAGGACTCTGCTCGGATTATTTGGATAATTGGCATTCCGAGCGTTTTTACAACCAAGCGCAGCTTAAGGTTGGTCATTGGTGTTGCTTGATGAACACAAAATGATGATGTTTTTTTACACATTACACATGCAGAAAGATGAAATTGTAATTCCGCTTCTGTAGGCACACCTGCACAATCTTACACTAGCCTTTATTATTAGTGTTTAACACAAGCACTGTATTGATACATAAACATTACAGCATATTAAATATTTTATATTTTAAAATACACGTAATTATATTTTTATACAGCAAATACACTACCGTTCAAAAGTTTGGGGTCACATTGAAATGTCCTTATTTTTGAAGGAAAAGCACTGTACTTTTCAATGAAGACAACTTTAAACTAGTCTTAACTTTAAAGAAATACACTCTATACATTGCTAATGTGGTAAATGACTATTCTAGCTGCAAATGTCTGGTTTTTGGTGCAATATCTACATAGGTGTATAGAGGCCCATTTCCAGCAACTATCACTCCAGTGTTCTAATGATACAATGTGTTTGCTCATTGGCTCAGAAGGCTAATTGATGATTAGAAAACCCTTGTGCAATCATGTTCACACATCTGAAAACAGTTTAGCTCGTTACAGAAGCTACAAAACTGACCTTCTTTTGAGCAGATTGAGTTTCTGGAGCATCACATTTGTGGGGTCAATTAAACGCTCAAAATGGCCAGAAAAAGAGAACTTTCATCTGAAACTCGACAGTCTATTCTTCTTCTTAGAAATGAAGGCTATTCCACAAAATTGTTTGGGTGACCCCAAACTTTTGAACGGTAGTGTACATTAATTAATTTGAAATATTCTGATATATTTTGATTATGTTCGTCATCTAGGGCTGGGCCGATAACGAATTTTGCTCGTTTGACGTTAAAAGATATTATTGTCAACATTTTTTTAGATCAAATTAACAACTGATGAAATGATAATACATACCGTATTTTTCGGAGTATAAGTTTCTCCGGAGTATAAGTCGCACCGGCCGAAAATGCATAATAAAGAAGGGAAAAAACATATAAGTCGCACTGGAGTGTAAGTTGCATTTTTTGGGGAAATTTATTTGATAAAAGCCAACACCAAGAATAGACATTTGAAAGGCAATTTAAAATAAAGAATAGTGAACAACAGGCTGAATAAGTGTACGTTATATGAGGCATAAATAACCAACTGAGAAGGTGCCTGGTATGTTAACGTAACATATTATGGTAAGAGTCATTCAAATAACTATAACATATAGAACATGCTATACGTTTACCAAACAATCTGTCACTCCTAATCGCTAAATCCCATGAAATCTTATACGTCTAGTCTCTTACAGGAATGAGCTAAATAATATTATTTGATATTTTACGGTAATGTGTTAATAATTTCACACATAAGTTGCTCCTGAGTATAAGTCGCACCCCCGACCAAACTATGAAAAAAAACTGCGACTTATAGTCCGAAAAATACGGACTATGCGAGTATATCAAATGCAACACACTTGTATTTTTCGTGTATTTTAACATTATAATTGGAATATAACATTTGAATATCCAAGTTAAATTAATCAAACAAATAATAAAAAATAAAATATACTCTGTTAGCAAAAGTTTGCACTTGAATAAAATCACAACTAAAAGTATTTTTTCTCGGTTCGGTACGTACCTCGGTTTAGAGGTCACGGTTCGGTTCATTTTCGGTACAGTAAGAAAACAACAAAATATAAATTCTTTGGTTATTTATTTACCAAATTTGTAAACAATGGCATGACATACATATACACACAGGGTCCATTGCCAGGGTTGATGTGGTCAACATATATAAAATAAGAACTAAATAAGATAAGGCTCAGAATGGTTTCTTAACAAAACCTTTCTACATATAAAGGGCTTTTTTTTTATTGATTGATTGAGACTTTTATTAGTAGATTGCACAGTACAGTACATATTCCGTACAATTGACCACTAAATGGTAACATCCAAATAAGTTTTTCAACTTGTTTAAGTCGGGGTCCACGTTAATCAACATTAAACTGCCTCAAGTTGTTGCTCAGATTAAATAAAATGACAAAACTTTTCTTCTACATATAAAAAGTGCAACATTAAACAGTTTCAAGTCAACTCAGCCTCAGATTAACTTTTCTTCCCCCCCAGCCTGGCTAACTTGGCAGTAAGAGGATATATGGGCTCATTGTTCTTCCACCATAGAAGTGGGTCAAAACTAGTTTTTAATGCAATATGGACTTAAATCTGCAGCTATAAAAACATTTGTTATTGCTTTAGCCCTGCCTGACTCGCCGAGGAGAGGCTGCTTGAATGCGGTGGTGACGCTTCAAATGGGTTAGCATGTTTGACGTGTTGTCAGAAGCAGCTGCTGAACAATGTTTTCAAACCTCCGTCCTCCATTGTTGTATCGCGCAGCCAAAGTGTTCCCAAACGGGAGATCTTAGCGAGGCAGGAGGGTCTTCCAGGTCTGGCTTTTACATGTTGTCCTAGCCCGGTCGCTGCTAGCATGCCGTGTGTTGTGCCTCGGTGTGCATTGTTTACACAACGTGCGGTACGCTACTTAATATGTCCGTGTGGAAACTTGTTCGGTACACCTACGAACCGAAGCGAAACCCCCGTACCGAAACGGTTCGATACAAATACACATACCGTTACACCCCTACACTCAAGTTAAATCATGCTTAATTTGAGCCAAATTGTTTGCAAAATCAGACTAATTTAGTGCATGGAAACGTAGTCAGTGATGTCAAAGTCCAGTGTTTCCCACACATTCATTTATTTGTGGCGGCCCGCCACGAAAGAATTACGTCCGCCACAAATTAAAAAAAACAAAAAAAAAACATTTTTTTTTTTTTTATTTTTTATTTTTTGTCCTGTCCAGCTTCTCAGGCAAATCATAAAGTTGATGTAGATGCCCATATAGGCTGTTCAGATTTACATTACAAAAGAGAAGTGTAGGATACTTCTCTTGTTGCCTTATTTGTATTTGACCACTACTGTTTTCTGTTTATTTGTTACTGACTGTGGCAGGACACCTCTGCCTCTGTTTCACTTTATGTTGCTGGTAAATAATATGGTTGTAGTAGTAGGCTAAAGTTAAATTATTTAGTATGCACTAATTAAAGGGGCAGAGCTTTAAGAGACATTTTAGCTTTTATATTTTATAAGATATATTTTTTGTAAGAACCACAATTAATAAATAGATTTCAGTGAATAACTTATTGTTCAAATCTGTATATAAATATGTAAATAAAGTGTTGTAATTATATTGTAAAATGGATGGATGGATGGATCGATGGACGTTTAAAACAAAACTGTTATTATTAATTAGTAAGTATACATTTTTTGAGCCTTTTTAGAGAAAAACATATCATTGTAGTAAATTATGCAAATTACTCGATGTCATTGTGACCACGCCCATAGCCACGCCCATAGCAACGCCCCCACCGCCACAGGTATCTTGGCAGTTTATGGGAAACACTGAAGTCCAAGTTGAGTTGCTAGTCTTTGAATACAGTATATTGTCAAGTAAAGTGAAAAGTCACCAAAATTGTGACTAGAAAAATAACAGTTTAATTCGAATTTAGTGGTTCAAAGGAGTGTAATTCCAGACTGTCTTTGTTTTTGCAGCAAAATCTGTCCTGTTTTGTTTTGAGTCCACCATTCCGTCAGTGGTCAACTCCAAAGCGTGATCTTGCAATTTAAAGCGTGTGCGCCATGTCAAAGGAATGTGTTGAATTCTAACTATGCACCTTTGACAAGTGCTTGTGACTGCTGCACTTTTGATTGGCGAGAAAACATAAGTGAACGTAAGTGCCAAGGTTGTGGACGAGCAAGGTGCTGCCTGGGAGAAAGAAGCAGCGGAAAGACGCAACAAAGAGAAGCACAATGCTGCGGGGTGATGGTCCCATCTTTATCTTGGCTGAAAGTGGGCTGCCATCTGCCTCTCACACTGGCTGTCCTCAAGAGTATATACAGATTGAATGGGCCGCTGTGTAAGCGAGCAAGGGTAATTAAGCACATACAGTCTGGGAATGATTTTCAGCAGTGATTCCCATTGGTTAGACAAAGGAACTATAGTCTGTAAATGGATGCTTTTGGCAATCCTAGTGTAGGAGGTGTCTTTATGAAAACAGCAAGTAATAAAGTCATAAGATAGTTCCTGAAAGCTAAGGACCCCTCTATTTATCATATAAAAATATATATACTGTATATACATATACAGGCCAAAAGTTTGGGCACACCGCATTTACTGTAAATGCGTTGAAACTGGTCTTCGACTCTGCTCTTTTGGACTGGAGTACATGTCATTTTCCCCTCGTTTTTCGTAAAATCTTGCACTTTTTCGCCATTTTTGAATAACTCCAGGAACTCTGAAGAAACTCCCCCAACGGGGTTGCGATATGAAAGCTTCCAACAGCCTGAAACAACGCAAGCATAGGGCATATTTCTTCGAGAAAATGACGCCTAGTACCCACTGAGAACAGACATTGGCTAGCCCACCACTTCAATCCTAACATAGTTAACTTAGACTTAGACTTCCTTTTATTGTCATTCAAATTTGAACTTTGCAGCACAGATAACAACAACATTTCGTTGCATTAGCTCATGGTAGTGCAGGATAAAAGAACAATAGGTGCAGATATAAATAAATAAATTACTGTACAGATAAATCAGTGTTTCCCACACATTCATTTATTTGTGGCGGCACGCCACGAAAGAATCACGTCCGCCACAAATAGATTTTTTATTTTTTATTTTTTTATTTTTTTATTTATTTATTTATTTATTTTTTTTTTTGTCCTGTCCAGCTTCTCAGGTAAATCATATAGTTGATGTAGATGCCCATATAGGCTGTTCAGATTTACTTTACAAAAGAGAAGTGTAGGATACTTCTCTTGTTGCCTTATTTGTATTTGACCACTACTGTTTTCTGTTTATTTGTTACTGACTGTGGCAGGACACCTCTGCCTCTGTTTCACTTTATGTTCCTGGTAAATAATATGGTTGTAGTAGTAGGCTAAAGTTAAATTATTTACTATGCACTAATTAAAGGGGCAGAGCTTTAAGAGACATTTTAGCTTTTATATTTTATAAGATATATTTTTTTAAGAACCACAATTAATACATATATTTCAGTGAATAACTTATTGTTCAAATCTGTATATAAATATGTACATAAAGTGTTGTAATTATATTGTAAAATGGATGGATGGATGGACGTTTAAAACAAAACCGTTATTATTAATTAGTAAGTATACATTTTTTGAGCCTTTTTAGAGAAAATCATATCATTGTAGTAAATTATGCAAATTACTCGATGATGTCATGGTGACCACACCCCTAGCCACGCCCCCACGGCCACAGGTATCTTGGCAGTTTATGGGAAACACTGTAAATATATTGCACTTTTGCATATGCATCCACGTTTATGGATGTATGTTATATTGTCTTTATAGTCCAGCCAGTTAATCCATTTTTGGGGGGAAACTGAGGGGATTTTTATGATGCGTTCAAGAGTCTTACGGCCTGAGGGAAGAAGCTGTTACAGAACCTGGAGGTTCTGCTACGGAGACTGCGGAACCTCTTTCTAGAGTCCAGCAGTGAAAACAGTCCTTGGTGGAGTCTGCAGATTTTCTGAGCCCTGGTCAGGCAGCGGCTTTTTGCGATCTCCTGCATAGGAGGAAGAGGAGTCCTGATGATAGTTAATGAGCCGGACGTGACGTCAGATGAATAAAACCTAGACTGTTACATTCCTAATAGGTGTTTTTTTTTTTTACACTTTTCCATGGTAAAAACTGTTTTTTAAACCATGGAAGTATTTTTCAAAGAGCGTAGTAGATCTTTGGTTCTTGTGATTGTTGTTGGTCCTAACTCATACTGTGGTAATTTGGCTATATGTTCAATTCATTTACGCCATTCCAGGGTGAAACAGTCACCAGCATAAAAACCCGTAGTAGGGTTAATGATTATTTTAACAAAATCAAAGAAGTGAAAACGCTTGGAGTAGTTTGCCAAAATGCGGCTAGTGCTAGTAGCTAGCCTTAGCTACACACTCCACTGTGTCAGTCATGCGATGCTTACTGAACTAAGTTGTCACGAGACTTGCTTACGTGGCACGTGATGAAGATTCTATCGAAGGTTTGTGTTTGAGGCCTTTTTGACGGTTCCCTGGGCCAGTGTGCTTCTAGGGCACAGTCCTCCTAATGGCTCATGTTGTTTTTCCTAAAAGCTATTGTTGATTGATTGATTGGTGGCCTGATTTTATTCTACCCTGTTCAGCCACAAGCCGCAGCATGAGTGCATTTTTTTTTTACCACACAGCAGGAGCAATAAATTGAAACTTGCATGAAGAAGGCGGCGGCCAGGGTTATACTCCAGTCGTAGAAAATGTGCTGACAGCCTTTGCGCCTTCAGTGGCCAGGATATTCCCACTGCTCACATTGCACCCAAAAATAGGATCTAGTGTCTTTGGATGCAGATCGTCAATTGGGTTAAATAATTTGATTTCATCCAAAATGACTTGTTTTGAGGAATTCGGATGTCTGCAACTTATTTGCATCTGGCAAAAAAAAAAGACAAAAACTGCTGACACTGCTTGTATAGATACGAAGGAAGTGGCCCAAAAAATGACCCTGGGGATGTCATCATTATGGATGTTTTTCCTGTGTTTTTTCATCGTTTTGTGTAACGCTCGCTGCAGCATGTCATCTGAATACAACAGGTTCTAACTAATACGTTGAAATGAATACCTTCTCATTTAGATGAGCATGACGAGTAACCGATTCTGACTGGCAGTACTCTCCTCAGTTCACGTCTGCCGCTAAACAAATGTCACCGAGCATCGACTTAGTTTGTGATCAAAAGTTTGCATTTTTGGTAGGTGA
Source organism: Entelurus aequoreus (assembly GCF_033978785.1). Lineage (NCBI taxonomy): Eukaryota > Metazoa > Chordata > Actinopteri > Syngnathiformes > Syngnathidae > Entelurus > Entelurus aequoreus. The sequence continues at coordinate 7,572,614 of NC_084752.1, forward strand.
ATGTTCAGTTGTAGCTAGAGAAAAGTTGCATGTTTTCCTGCAACCAGATTTTCTCTGTCATTATACAGTGTTTCCCACACATTCATTTATTTTGTGGCGGCCCGCCACGAAAGAATTACGTCCGCCACAAATTTTAAAAAAATTTAATTTTTTTTTTTGTCCTGTCCAGCTTCTCAGGCAAATCATATAGTTGATGTAGATGCCCATATAGGCTGTTCAGATTTACTTTACAAAAGAGAAGTGTAGGATACTTCTCTTGTTGCCTTATTTGTATTTGACCACTACTGTTTTCTGTTTATTTGTTACTGACTGTGGTAAGGACACCTCTGCCTCTGTTTCACTTTATGTTGCTGGTAAATAATATGGTTGTAGTAGTAGGCTAAAGTTAAATTATTTAGTATGCACTAATTAAAGGGGCAGAGCTTTAAGAGACATTTTAGCTTTTATATTTTATAAGATATATTTTTTGTAAGAACCACAATTAATAAATATATTTCAGTGAATAACTTATTGTTCAAATCTGTATATAAATATGTACATAAAGTGTTGTAATTATATTGTAAAATGAATGGATGGATGGATGGATGTTTAAAACAAAACTGTTATTATTAATTAGTAAGTATAAATTTTTTGAGCCTTTTTAGAGAAAATCATATCATTGTAGTAAATTACGCAAATTACTCGATGATGGCATGGTGACCACGCCCATAGCCACGCCCATAGCCACGCCCCCACCGCCACAGGTATCTTGGCAGTTTATGGGAAACACTGTTATATTATACAGGTGAAACTCATAACATTACTATATGGTGTAAAAGTCCATTCATGTCAGCAATAAACTTCAAATGTGAAACTAATCTGTGATATTAACGTATTACATGCAAAGTGAGATATGCCAAGACTTTATTTGTTATAATTTTGATGATCATGGCCTACAGTTTTTGAAACCTTACCTTTTCTGAGATTTTCAAATCAAAGTTTTCATAAACTGTAGGCCATAATTATCAAAGTTATAACTAATAAAGGCTTGACATATCGCACTTTGCATGTAATAAGTTAATATTACATGTTACTAAATGTTACATTCTTTTGTAATGTACATATGATTAAGAAGAATATTAATTTGTTATATTTATTTACCAAAACATTTATTTTCTTCTGAGACCTCACTGTAGGCTTTGTAAGGTCATGTTACCTACAAACTAAAAAATTTCGGTTCGGTACGTACCTCGGTTTAGAGGTCACGGTTCGGTTCATTTTCGGTACAGTAAGAAAAAAACAAAATATAAATTTTCTGCTTATTTATTTACCAAAATTTGTAAACAATGGCTTTATCCTTTTAACATAACAATAACATACATATACACACAGGGTCGATTGCCAGGGTTATTGCAGTTAACATATATGAAATAAAAACTAAATAAGATAAGGCTCAGAATTGGTTTCTTAACAAAACCTTTCTACATATAAAGTGCAACATTTCCACATATAAAGTGCAACATTAAACTGCTTCAAGTTGTTGCTCGGATTAAATAAAATGACAAAACTTTTCTTCTACATACAAAAAGTGCAACATTAAACAGTTTCAAGTCAACTCAGCCTCAGATTAACTTTTCTTTTCCCCCCCCAGCCTTTAACCCTGGTGACTTTCACTCAATTTTCATGTTTTTTGCCCGAAAAATCAGTATCCACGTTGTCTGCAGAAAGAGCAGACCTGCTTGCAGTTAAAATGTCTCCAGCTGTGGAAAATACCCTTTCGCTGGGCACGGAGGTAGCGGGTATGGCAAAGTAGTGCCTGGCTAACTTGGCAGTAAGAGGATATATGGGCTCATTGTTCTTCAACCATAGAAGTGGGTCAAAATCTAGTTTTTAATGCAATATGGTCTTAAATCTGCTGCTATAAAAACACCAACGGCATTTGTTATTGCTTTAGCCCTGCCTGACCCGCCGAGGAGAGGCTGCTTGAATGCGGTGGGAGCTGTGCTTGTTTGTCTTTTTCTTCGTTGAAGCGATGTTATCCATTGTTGTATCGCACCGCGAAACCCAAATGTTCCCAAACGGGAGATCTTAACGAGGCAGGAGGGTCTTCCAGCTCTGGCTTTTTGCATTTTGTAGTAGCCCGGTCGCTGCTAGCATGCCGTGTGTTGTGCCTCAGTGTGCATTGTATACACAACGTGCGGTACGCTACTTAATATGTCCGTGTGGAAACTCGTTCGGTACACCTCCGAACCGAACCGAATCCCCCGTACCGAAATGGTTCAATACAAATACACAAACTTTTACATCCTTAATACAAACTAAACAAAATTGATGCTAATCCACCCTCTTCTCTCTCTCTTTTTTCCCCAAATAAGAATCGATAAGAGAACCATTAAGGAACCAAATCTTTAAGCCGAATCGAAAGTGGAACTGGAACCGGAAAAATCTTATCAATTCCCATCTCTATTGGTATTGGTACCTTAATATTGATACTGGGACAGCCCTCCTTCTTACCCAGCTCTAGACCAACCCTCTGATGCCATACCGTACTAATTTGTTCATTAAGATATTATGATAAATTGTGTCAAATGCTTTTGAACACGGCAGCAGCACACTGTTTACCATCTACCGCATTGCTAATCGCTTCTGTTATTTTGATTAATGCCAATAATGATGAAATGTTTGCTCGGTTTCCGTAATGATTCTCTGTGAGTGTTCCACTTTTATTCATGAATTTGTCCAATCTGTTGTTAGTTTTTCCGTAATTAAAAAAAACAACTAAATATATATATGAGAACCTAAACCTTGCTGTCAGTTTTGAGCCCCGGTAGTCTCTTGATAATTAAAATGTCCTTTAAGATACATTTATTTTAATCATTTTCTGTAACTGTCAGTATTGTCAGCCACTTATAGCACATACTGTAAGCACACACACACACATAGGAAAACTCTTTATTATTTGCATAATGGCATTGTTGCATACTTTTGAGTGCTTGTCGTATTAGCCTGCGAGGGATTCCACACAATAATCTGAGAACCACATGAACACCAGCGTACAAGCTGGGAGTTATGCGTTCACACACATTCCCTTTCAACTGAAAGTGAAGCGGTATCATCAGAATGTCACAACAGAGAGCGGCAGGAGGTGTGGAGCAGTTTCAGGGGACTGGCTGGGGAAAAAAATTATAATAGTGGAGGTGTGTCCGACACGTTTAACTGAGAAGCGAGCCTGTGCATGTTCAGCACCTTCACTCGTCGAACAGGACACTAGGAAGCACGGTTAACACAACCCCTTCTATTGACAATGTCTGATATAGTGCAGTACGCAGTAGGGTTGTCCCAATAACAATATTTTGGTACTGGTGCCAAAATGTATTTCGATACTTATTTAAATAAAGGGGACCACAAAAAATGGCATTATTGTCTTTATTTTAACAAAAAATCTTACGGTAGATTAAACGTATGTTTCTTATAGCAATTTTGTCCTCAAATAAAATAGTGAACATACCAGACAACTTTTCTTTTAGTAGTAAGTAAGCAAACAAAGGCTCCTACTTTAGCTGCTGACGTATGCAACAAGATATTGTCATTTTCCCTTCTATTTTGTCAAAATTATTAAGGACTAGTGGTAGAAAATTGATTATCAATCCACTTGTTCATTTACTGTTTATCTGCTTACTTTCTCTTTTGACATGTTTTATCTACACTTCTGTTAAAATGTAATAATCACTTATTCTTCTGTTGTTTGGATGCTTTACATTAGTTTTGGATGATACCTTAAATTTAGGTATCGATCCGATACCAAGTAGTTACAGGATCATACATTGGTCATATTCAAAGTCCTCATGTGTCCACACTGCAAAAAGTGAAATCTAAGTAAGATTAAATATCTCAAATAAGGGTAATATTTGCTTATTTTCTGTCTGATAAGATAATTATTTTCACTAAGCAGATTTTATGTTAGAGTGTTTTACTTGTTTTAAGGGTTTTGGTCCTAAATTATCTCAGTAAGATATTGCAGCTTGTTGCTGAGATTTTATGAAATATATTGAGTAAAACATGCTTGAAACTAGAATATCAACTGATGCGAAGCTGTGTCATTAACACTCACAAGTATAAAACTACTTTTTTAAAGTAATCATTTCTTACTTCAAGCATGAAAAAAAAAATCATGATGCCGAGCGCATATCATTATGTCAAGATAATGGCACTAGCATTTACTTGATTTAAGAATATTTTTCAACATATTGAGCAAAAAGGTTTTTGTTTTTTTCTATCAAGAAAAGTGCACTTGTTATTAGTGAGAATATACTTATTTTAAGGTATTTTTGGGTTCAGTGAGGATAGCTAATTTGACTTGTTTTGGAAAGTCTTGACAAGCCGAAATTTCTTGTTCTATATTGGCAGATAATTTTGCTTAGTTCAAATAAAATACCCCTCATTTTTATTTTATTTTCTCTTGTTTTTGAACACTGACTTTTTGCAGTGCAGGGATGTATTTCCTGAATTTATGAACATCATATACATTAAAAAAAAATGAAAAAAGATTTTGTGATGCTAAAAAATACCGATGTAGTGTCGACTAGATATGCTCCTGTACTTGGTATCATTACAGTGGATGTCAGGTGTAGATCCACCCATGACGTTTGTTTACATTGTGACACCGGTGAGCTATTGTATCCTCCTATGGTGTGTAGTGAAGCATGTTTAGCTATTCCTCGTCCTGCAGTGATAATGATACTTGTAGCCATGTCTTAAAGCACCTCTTCTTGAGGGCGTTTCAGTGTTATAGCTTCACCATTATCGTTAGTTTTTAAGTCAAAATGCGTTCGTTCTCCCTTTTCTGTCTACACACCGTATCTGCTTGTAAGTACTCCGTTATTGTACGCTGCCGAACATGCTCATCTGCTCGTAAAACCAGCAATGTCATGACGTGACGACAACGCGCCGTCATGCTCGTTAAAAAAAGGGGGGTCGGGGACCGGTACTTTTTAGAGGCAGTATAGTACCAAATATGATTCATTAGTATCGCGGTACTATACTAGTATCGGTATACCGTCCAACCCTAGTATGCAGTGTATTATCATCTTGTGACACAAGCCTCTTTGCTTTCAGCTCATATTTGGGGAGTGATACCTTTTCTTGTTGCAGTTGTTTTTTTTTAGCGCATGTCAGAGTCCATCCAGGCTTATCTTGACACGAAGCGCCACATCTCCAGCCAGTTCCGAGTGGCCATAACGCCAGCAAAGAGAGAGCGGCTAATTAGATCACGTTCGAGGCCAAACCTCTCACTGACTGCCAAATGTGATTTGAAATCCTTTTCATTGGACTGATTGGATTAGACTTCTGGAGCTGGGATCACAGCGTGGAAGGACATGGTCACTGGTTTTTCTCGCAAAAAAAGCACTGTGTAGCCACGTGGTGACATGACATTTTCTTCAATGAAGCATTCACATAAGCACGTTAATTTGTCACCTGTAGGAAAAAGTGGGCACAGTCATTAGTCTTGAGAACCAGCGTCTTCTGCAGTTGGCTTTTGTTTTTGCTCTATTTTTTGGAGTTGCACATTTTGGGAAAAATATCCCTATTATGCAAAACACAGGAAGCTGGTTCTGAGGAGGGTAGGGCTGGGCGATATGGCCTTTTATTAATATCTCAATATTTTTTGGCCATGTCACGATACACGATATATATCTCCATATTTTGCCTTCGCCTTAAATGAACACTTGATGCATATAATCACAGCAGTATGATGATTCTATGTGTCTACATTAAAACATTCTTGTTCATACGGCATTAATATATGCTTATTTTAAACTTTCATGCAGATAGGGAAACCACAACTAAGTAAATTTACCAAAAGTGTACTTATTAAACAGTTATTAAGCAGTGGCACAAACATTCAAAACAGAAAGTGCAAGATTGTCAGAGACATTTTAAAACAAGCTATGAGTGCACTTTTGTGCATGATGTCACTAAGATGACATATCAAAACAACACTAAATTAAAGTGCACTTTTTGTACAGAACGCCACTACAATAGTTTAAAACAAATAAAGTGCATTTTTGTGCATGATGTCACACAAGATATTTCAATAAGTGTCAAATAAAAATGAGCTGCATAATAGGAAATCAAATAGTGTATGTCCTTCGCTATGTGGTAGTTTACTGCGGACGTTATCTCCTTCTGTTGTTGACTATTTGTTTCATACGGTGTTGGTGTGGAAATGGAAGACGCCACGCTCCATTGGGTCAGAGCATTTTGTTGGTGTGGCACCAAACGGAGATGTTGACATGCGGAGTTTCAAGCACTCTTCATTCTCTAGCGGGTGACTTTTCAAATGATGCTACATATTAGCAGTGGTGCTAAGTTGCTAACGCTTTTGCCGCATACTTCTTCAACATCTTCGCGCTTGAAGCCAAACCACTGCCAGACGATGGGCCCCGTGCTGTGTTTTTTGGGAATTAATTCTTCCTTCATTTGTTACCAGATTGGCACCTTCTCTCTCTCGTATTACCACTCGCACCTCTTCGCTAGCATCACAGCTAACGTTACCCATGCTGCTACCTGTCTGCTCTGCGAGAGCGTATGACGTTGCACGCGCGACAGTATGTGACGTACACTACCGTTCAAAAGTTTGGGGTCACATTGAAATGTCCTTATTTTTGAAGGAAAAGCACTGAACTTTTCAATGAAGATAACTTTAAACTAGTCTTAACTTTAAAGAAATACACTCTATACATTGCTAATGTGGTAAATGACTATTCTAGCTGCAAATGTCTGCTTTTTGGTGCAATATCTACATAGGTGTATAGAGGCCCATTTCCAGCAACTATCACTCCAGTGTTCTAATGGTACAATGTGTTTGCTCATTGGCTCAGAAGGCTAATTGATGATTAGAAAACCCTTGTGCAATCATGTTCACACATCTGAAAACAGTTTAGCTCGTTACAGAAGCTACAAAACTGACCTTCCTTTGAGCAGATTGAGTTTCTGGAGCATCACATTTGTGGGGTCAATTAAACGCTCAAAATGGCCAGAAAAAGAGAACTTTCATCTGAAACTCGACAGTCTATTCTTGTTCTTAGAAATGAAGGCTATTCCACAAAATTGTTTGGGTGACCCCAAACTTTTGAACGGTAGTGTATGTAAGAAGGTGCGCCTGTTTTAAGTCTCTGTGAGAAGCAGAGACAACAAAGAGTGTAGTGTAATGCCCGCAGCTAAAAGAAACTGCATGAGAACGCATACTCGAATATCACGATATAGTCATTTTCTATATCGCACAGAGTCAAACCCGACGATATATCGAGTATATCGATATATCGCCCAGCCCTAGAGGAGGGTATACATATTTTGAAGTGTCAACCACAACTAATGCATTGACAGTGCTTGGAGAAACATCTATTGAACTCAGGGGGTACATGCACTTAGTCAGTTGTACTGTGGCCGTGATTCCTTTAATCAACCCGACATTCAAGCTTCGCCCATTTGCTTGCTGCGTCACATTGAACCCCCTAAGTCGGTTTCAGTTAATGTAAGATTATCCCACTTTCCAAAATAACCGACACATCTCATTTTTCTTTATAAATGGTTTATTTATATAGGCTAGTAAGGTACCTTACTAGCCTATATAAATCAACCATTTATAAATACACATTAGTAGGCTAAATGAACCTCTTTAACACATCTCATTTTTCGATTAATCGCCCAGCCCTAGTGACTTGCAGCTTACTAACAAGACGAGCAATCGCAATAATTAATTGTATTTTTTAACCACGCCAACCTAATTGCCGGCAAGCGAGTGTGCCAGGAGTTTGATTTTTGGATTGTTTTGACTTTTTTTTATTTGACTTCTACAGAGTCAACCATTTACGAAGTACTTGCGTTCCGGAAAGCTTTTTGTGGCCAAAAACTGTTTTTATCATCCCAGAAATATTTGTAAAGTTAGAAATTTGTTGTCAAAATTGGATCTGGAAATGATCATTCACGCGTTCATTTCGTCTCGCATTGACTATTGCAAATCTCTTTTTACTCTTTTCAACAAGTCAACACTAGAGAGACTTCAGACGGTACAGACCAGTGCCAGACTTTTGACCAGTGCACCCAGAGCAGCCCATATCACCCCCATTTTATCCAGTCTTCCTTGGCTTCCAGTTAAATTCCGCATTGAGTTTAGTCCTGACATTTTGTGCGTTGCATGGTGGAGCCGCTCAGTACATGACTGACTTGTTATGCCCCTACTCTTCAGGGCTTCAGGCCAGGGTCTTCTAAAGATCCCAAAAACTTGTTTTAAAACCAGTGGAGACCTGGCATTCTAGGCTATAGCTCCCAGACTCTGGAACAATTTGCACCAGTCCCTCCGTGATCTTGACTCTGTTGAAATTTTTAAGAAACCTTTGAAAACTTTCCCTTTTAGTAAAGCTTTTAGTTAATGCACCTTTTAACTATCATTTTTAATCCACTATGTATCCTTTTTATGATCTTGCCCCTGTTGTTTTAATTGAATTGTTGTTTTACTTTGCCTATGTTTTGTACAGCGCTTTGCGATGTTATCTGTGAAAAGCCCTATATAAATAAAATGTACTTACTTACTAATTTACTTACTTGTATATTGATTTGTCTTTAAGCGGTTGTTTTAGCCTTTTTCAATTATCATTTTTCTATCAACATTCTTGTGCGCCGTTGTACATTGAAACCGAAAACCAAACCGACACTCTAGGGATCGTGTGGCCTGGATTTGGCGGACTAGATTTCTGACATGGGTTCAGACACCGAAGGGGACCCAACTCAAAATTCGGACTTGGGGAAATATTGCAAACAAACTGTTAACTAATGCAAGAATCTGTTCGTACATCTGATTGTTCGTAACTCGAGTGTTTAAGTAGAGCTGCAACGATTAATTTAATTACAAACAAGCTTTGATTTCTATTTTGTTTCGGTTGATTGTTTTAGTGTAACTAATACAAAGGGGAAGTGTGGCGTACTTAAACACAGGTAAGAGTGCTCACACTGGCCAAGCGTTTCGGACATTTGGTGGGTTACGAATAGCCTGGTGTGAGTGCGCCATAGTTATCCAATCACAATTGATTGATTGATTGAGAAGTTTATTGACATCTTAAAGAATTGAATCCATGTAATGCTTTAAAAAGGCAAGTGGATGTCACAAAAAGCCAATTGTGGTTCCTTATTAACCATGTCGTTGTGTGAAAGCGTACACAGTTGCTACAATAGATTCTGCATAAAAGGTGTACGTGGATATTTGTCAGAGCCACGGTTAGGTGTCCAATGCGGCAAATTTGCAGGATGAAATATAATCATATATCATGATTTTCTTTTCTTTCTAAAAGACCTTTCAGTCAAGAGATGGAATTGAGATTTTAGTTCTGTTGTTGCCATTGTTGTAGAAATACCTGCAATTATACACAATAACAGCATACAATGCGTTTTTTAGAGGGGTTCAGAAAGTTATGCTTGAAGGCAGGAGAATTTAGTATTTGGCACGTGGGAGTAGTGCCTGATATTTTTGGTCACCTCTCTCGTAGGTGTGCTGTTGTGCAGAAGTGTGCATAGCAATAGGGGGCGGTTGGGTTAGGGTGGGCAGTTTTTTGCCAGGGGGGAGGCGGTGTTTTATTTTCAGTCCATTGTGTCTACTTCCTGTGAGCCAGGGGTTATTGGAGCGGGGTGTTGCAGACTTGCGGGGAGGGAAGTCGGAGCGGTCGGCAGGAAAAGTGGCCGCACTCGACAAGTGTGGGGCTGGGCGGCCGCAGCAGAGACAGCACTCTTGTTGGACTAAGCTTCAAAACCCAGTTGGGATGTTTGGTGAGATAACCAGTAAGTCATTCAGTGTTTTGTCTTGCTAGTTGGACGGTTATTCTTTAACAGCACTTTTAACTTATGTGTTAGACCCTGGAGTTGACCAGAAATGTACATTAGAAGACAGGTCTCTGAAGGTGGTCTTCAGTCTGTAATCTGTAAGCTTGTAAACTTCTATCAAAATACTGAAAGATTTTAGAGTTTTGCCATCATTAAGAGTGTGTTTCAAGATGTTTTAAAGACTTTTGTCCAGTTGTCCAATTGTACCCAAAATAGAGAAGGAATGACCTCAGAAACCCAACTTTCGGATGAAAATCGACCTAAATTTGAAAAACCAGGTCATCAGTTCAGATGCCTTGCTTATCTTTGACTCGCGTGGCAAGTCTCATGGTTATCTTGCCACGTGAGTGCCCTTAATATCCTCTGACAGGGGTGCAAAACAGTTGCCCGTCATCAGCTCTTGTGGTGTTACTAATACTTGTCTTGCAGATCCGTAACCAACGCATGTTTTATGTTGTTTATCATGGTCATTGTGTTGGTGCGTTGGCTCCTTAGCAACCGGACCATAAAACAGAAGACCTTTTTAATGACATTTTTTGATATAAGAGTTCACAAAAAATGTTCCTATTTAAATGTAGCACCTCTGAATTTTGAACTGAGTTACAAGTAATTAGGCATTAATTGTGACATTATTAATATGTTTCTGCTAAATATAGCACCCTCACTATCCTGCAAAAAGTGACAAAAGGAGGCAAAACAGGAAATTTCGTGTCGGAACCAGATGACCAGGAAGATAAAAAGCGCTAACAACGTGGAAACTTCCACAAAGGGGATGTTTTTTTGCCTTGTGTGTATTTTTTTAATGTGGCTCTTTCACAACATGTTTTGGTCTAGGCTGGTTGTTTCCCTTGTGGTAGAAAAGGCTAAATACCGTTAGCGCTTCAGGGTGACTTGAATGTAACTGCCGCGCTCCCTCTCAGTCATACGTGTTAATGTTTAAACTCCTTCCTTTTTCGGAGTTAATACTTTACCCTTATTTCTAACCTCTTCTTGAACGGGCTTTTAGGCAAGTCGCTGCTGTTTGAGGTGGCAGATCATGGAACAAGAAACAGACTTAAGCTTTTGAATATAAACAACAGGTAACCACATTTACTGATTTGTCCTTAACTTCCTCTTGCCACAGTTCTCCGTTTCCCTTCCTGCTCGCCTCCCGCCCCTCTCAGTCTGTGGCCAATCTAATGAATGATATGGAATGATTGCATGGGTGAAAGCCTACTATCCTCCGCCCCCTTCAAGAACAAGCTCCAGTTGACTGTTGAAGCCATGAGATTAACTGCACAGTGATCATACTTGAAGCCGGGCTATTTCTTGACGATGTAGTTCGGCATTTGCTCCTGGACTTTGGTAAGCATCTCTGATTTTTGTGACCAATATTTTGCAAGGTATTCATGTATATAGTGGTGAATGTAAGAGTACTCCGTCCGCAATTGCTTACCCTTCACGATCAAGGATATTTTTTGTTAAGAATTGTGTCAAAGGAGAACGCCTAATTATTACCACACAATTAACACAACATTTTCAATCAGTGGTTATTCTTTTATGATTCCTTCAATGTGTGGATTCTCACAAAGCTCCTGTATGTACGTCTCAGAAAGAATACCTAAGTACCGTATTTTTCGGAGTATAAGTCGCACCGGCCGAAAATGCATAACAAAGAAGGAAAAAAACATATATAAGTCGCACTGGAGTATAAGTCGCATTTTTTGGGGAAATTTATTTGATAAAAACCCAACACCAAGAATAGACATTTGAAAGGCAATTTAAAATTAATAAAGAATAGTGAACAACAGGCTGAATAAGTGTACGTTTAATGAGGCATAAATAACCAACTGAGAAGGTGCCTGGTATGTTAACGTAACATATTATGGTAAGAGTCATTCAAATAACTATAACATATAGAACATGCTATACGTTTACCAAACAATCTGTCACTCCTAATCGCTAAATCCCATGAAATCTTATACGTCTAGTCTCTTACGGGAATGAGCTGAATAATATTATTTGATATTTTACGCTAATGTGTTAATAATTTCACACATAAGTCGCTCCTGAGTATAAGTCGCACCCCCGGCCAAACTATGAAAAAAACTGCGACTTATAGTCCCAAAAATACGGTATCATAAAAATCAAGGTTAAAAGGTCTTACAAACTAATCCATGTAAAAATGCACGCTTTATTGGTTCAGGTGCATTTTATCAGTTGCTTTAAGGTTCGATAAATTGATTAAACAAATTAACACAATCGATCACTTCTTAACCCTCAGTTAATTTGTTATGCTTCTTGTTCGTAAAAATATTGAATCACCTAAATGACTAATGGTCCAGGTGAGTTGAGATATCCTTTTTAATAATTTTTTATCACACGTTTAACTTGCACTTATCTAACATTACGATAGTTTCAGTGTATATTTATCCTCCACTCATGTAGAAAGACAAGTAGTTTTTCTGTGACTTTGTGCATGACATTGTTTTGGTTAAGAGGGATTTTTCAATATTAACTCCACTGTAGTGCAGTTTTACTCGGCTACCGAAAACCTGATGAAGAATGTTTTTTCCCCTGCCAGTCTTTTTCACTGCCTTTTAAAATATTTTTTTATTAGTTACACTCATTAACCGATTAATCAATGCAACAGAAGATAAATGAAGCTTTTTTTCTAATCAAATTCATAAATTCAATCGATTAATTAATTAATTTCTTTTGTTAGTTTTACACATTTCAGGAAAAACAGCCTTTTCACCCAAAACACACGTCCACTGCCTGAAACGCTGGTTTTCAGGAGATTACAGCCAAGGTTCCACCAAATGGTACCGTGCGGTTCAATTGGATGCACTTTCTGTTGCGTTTCCACTGTAGCTGTTCGTAAGAAACATTTTTGCAAACATTTTTTGGCACCCATTCATTCGGGTGCTGGTTGCAAAGATACCCCCATGACTTTTTCTAAAGAAGGTTCAAAGCTAAATGTGGAAGATTAGAAAAAAATAAATTTTGAAACTCTACGATAACGCAAATGTTTTACCACAATCGAAAAACTATACTGCTATGCTATTACATTGACACTAGCTATTTATGTTGCAGCTAAGTACTGCTTTTTTACAGTGTTTCCGCATGGCATTTAAAAGCATTATAAGTCATTGAAAACATTGTGTGAAAGTGAAGGCCTTAATTGGCAATAAAAAACATTAAATGGGATGACTAAAGGCATTAAAAATGTAATACAATTGTAGGACCTGGTCGATAGCCAATATGTCAATCAATCAAACGATGAATGACAATGAACTTAAGTGCTCCGTCTGTCTGTGTGTTTCTTTTCTTTGACTCTAGCTTTCAAACTGGATACAAGAGGTCTGGTATAAGGTCCGTAAGTGTTAAATCCGCTGGACGGCAAAATAAAATGGCTCTGCCATTCGTTGGTCACTGTAGGCGTGTAGTCTTTAACTGTGACACCAATGAGGAAGCTGAACTTGTTTTATACAGGACTCCTTTATTTCAGTCTTGTTCAGTTCAACACACATGTTAGCAACCCTCGTGATGGAGGCACCTCACGTGACCTACGGTGGCTTAGAATGGTCAAACAAGGCAATTCTCACAACTGTCCACAACTCTTATCTGACATTCCCACAGTAAATGAATAATATTTCCTTCAGCTGCCTGACACTTTATACATAACTTGCTATGTACAGTACCCATGTTAAACTACTGAGAGGTTGTAAAATACAATTAATTCCAAATATTCTATTGACTCAGTTTATTTTGTATGCATCTAAATGGCTTATTTGCTTTTTTCCAATATAATTCCAAATGTTTAAATGAATCTTCCATTTCCTAACACATGCATCATTTGCATTATTAGTATGATGTTCATTTATTATTCCATAAAACCTTTTGACTATTAAAAAAAAAAAAAGTATCTTGATTAAAAACGTGTCCTCATGTTTGTTGTTATTATAAGACACTTTCGGAGGATATGCAAAGTCAGGAAAAAAAAAAAAAAGAATAAAAATAAATTCTCAGATGAAACAGTCTTGCGAGCCAATTTACCAGAGCCAGTTTACATTTAATGTACCGTATTTTTCAGAGTATAAGTCGCTCCGGAGTATAAGTCACACCGGCCGAAAATGCATAATAAAGAAGGAAAAAAACATATAAGTCGCATTTTTTGGGGAAATGTATTTGATAAAAGCCAACACCAAGAATAGACATTTAAAAAGGCAATTTAAAATAAATAAAGAATAGTGAACAACAGGCTGAATAAGTGTACGTTATATGAGGCATAAATAACCAACTGGTATGTTAACGTAACATATTATGGTAAGAGTCATTCAAATAACTATAACATATAGAACATGCTATACGTTTACCAAACAATCGGTCACTCCTAATCGCTAAATCCCATGAAATCTTATACGTCTAGTCTCTTACGTGAATGAGATCAATAATATTATTTGATATTTTATGCTAATGTGTTAATAATTTCACACATAAGTCGCTCCTGAGTATAAGTCGCACCTCCGGCCAAACTATGAAAAAAACTGCGACCTCAACTATTCAAGATTATCATTGCGAAAGGCTTACAATTATGTGTGTATACAGACAATTGTAAGCTTTTGACTATATACAGTACAGGCCAAAAGTTTGGACACGCCTTCTCATTTCAATGCGTTTTCTTTATTTGCAATTATTTACCGTAATTTCCGGACTATAAGCCGCACCTGACTATAAGCCGCACCAGCTAAATTTAGGGGAAAATACAGATTGCTCCATATATAAGCCGCACCCGACTATAAGCCGCAGGATTTTGATGTGTAATTACCGTAGTATATAAGGGTTCCTGCTACCACGGAGGGGATTGTCGGGACAGAGATGACTGTTTGGGAACGCAAAGCGTCCCATTTATTAACAATAAATCTTTCAATCATTCAATCAAACTTTCACATCTTTGACATGGCGAACAGCATTCGTGCAGAGTACAAATAATACAACGGTGCAAAGTAATACAAAGTGCTCGCCTGTACGTTATCAAAATAACCAGCCTACCGGTATATGAAAAGTCAGTCTTTAATCATTGTGTCATCGTCTTCCTCCTGCGTACTAAAACCACCGAAATCCTCTTCGTCGGTGTCGGAGAAGAACAGGCCGCAAATAAGCCGCACCCTTGTATAAGCCGCAGGGACCAGAACGAGGGGAAAAAGTAGCGGCTTATAGTCCGGAAATTACGGTACATTGTAGATTGTCACTGAAGGCATCAAAACTATGACACCTGTGAAGTGAAAACCATTTCAGGTGACTACCTCTTGAAGCTCATGGAGAGAATGCCAAGAGTGTGCAAAGCAGTAATCCGAGCAAAGGGTGGCTATTTTGAAGAAACTACAATATAAAACATGTTTTCAGTTAGCTACATAACTCCACATGTGTTCATTCATAGTTTTGATGCCTTCAGTGACAATCTACAATGTAAATAAATAGTCATGAAAATAAAGAACACGCATTGAATGAAGAGATGTGTCCAAACTTTTGGCCTCTACTGTATAATAACCGTATTGGGTCGGGCATGGGTTTTACATTTAATTTAAGTGGCATTCAAAATGGCTGTAAAAAGCAGTAAATAAGATTTGCTAATAATTGTAGAAACCCTGTTTTAACCAAATCTTGGAAGGCCTTTTATCTGGTCAGAAGAAAATCATGAGCGTTGCTTGGAAATACATCCCCCCCTCAACTCCGTTGGACTTGTGTCATACATTTTTAAGTCAGGTGGTCGCGTGTGAGAATAACCACAGCTGCACATGAAAGCAGAGTCGCACCCGTACGGTAACTTGACAGAGATCGCTTGTGGAGGAAAGGGATCGTGTGTAAGATAAAGTTATCTGCCGCAAGCTTGTTTTGATGATTAGCGGCTTTACGGATCCATACATTGACAACAAGCACGCATCGACAAGCGTGCACGAGCCAAGTCGGCCTTTTTGTGCAGAAAGTGAAACCTAGCCAGCTTGTTGCGTCTACCCCTCTGGCATTGGTAATCCTAGCTGGTGTTAACATAACTGGGCCTTTTTATTGCACGTAAACAAACACATGCGAGCCGCCGTCTTTACGTTACGCAGCAGATGCCAGTTTATTTCTGGCCGCAAGCTGGAACGCACCAATGTAACCTACATAGGACATGCCAGGCAGGCTGCATAGCGCAAGTGCTGTTTTTGGTGTGGAGCCAACTTGTTTGGCCTTGTAGCCTTCAGTGAGGCCGCTGTTGCTGCTGCTGCTACCAGCCCTTTTTTTAATACAGCATGCATATTGGAGCACACCATGTGTCATGCCTTGGCTTTGTTTTTTTTCACTAAAATAAAAATAGATTGTTTAAGCTTTTTTGTTTTGTTGCTTCTGGAAGAAGCGGGATTCTCACCCTTGTGTTTCTGACCCGTGTGTGGGAAGATGGGACCCTCGCACACAAAGCAAGGATGTGATTTTTCCTTTTTTTTTCTTCTTTTCTTTCTTTCCCAGTTCAACAAAGATTCGGTCTTGTTTTCTCTCAGAGAGAAGAGGGATTAAGACGCTTCCTTTGCCATGAGAACTGACGATATTTACTGTGTTGAAGACAAATCCCAGTTTTAGTGCTTAAAATGAATGAATGATCGTTATTGTCATTGTGCATGTACAGGTACAGGTCCAACGAAATGTAGGTTGCTTCCCTAAGGTGCTTTGCATTTAAAAAAATAAATAAATAAATAAAAAATAAAATAAAAAAATGGACTAATTAGCTAGTTTTGGTCGTGGTACTAGTTTTGTATCTGCAGAAACAGAGTTTTTTTTAATCCTACTCCAGTGTTTCCCATACATTTAATTATTTACGTATGGGAAATAATTTAACATAGAAATTTGGGCCGCGGCACATTTAAATTAGATTTTTTTAAGACTTGGCATCACCTTCCAGGTGATATGTGCTGCCCTCTCCTGGCAATCATATTCCACGTTATGTGGAATATGATTTTGTTTTGAAGTTAGAGTTTGAGGTTTGAGCAACAGGCTTTTGTAGCTAGTCAGCACATGGCCTAGGAGTGCAAAGTTAGCAGTCAATATTTGTCTCCACAAAGTTTGAGACTATATGCCTGTAAGTAGAATTACATTTGTTGTTTTTTGTCAATTTTGATCTGTTAAAAATTATTTGTTAAACATGCGTACAAGTTTAAAACAATTGCAAACAGTGATGCTAACTTTTATTAGCCCTTCAATGGGATCTTCCATTGTATGTTAGCATTAAGCTAGCAGCTTGAGTCTCAATCTTTATGCTGTGTGGTTACATTGCTATTTTTCAGTTGATACCAAGCTGTATTGTTAATTGAACATGATTCCGAAATGTACATGTACTTTGTGTGTATATTAATGCTCTTTCCTTTGTATGCTTAGTTTTACAGTAACGCCAGTGAGGTTGTTTATTATCAATAAACAACAAGTGAAGTTGTTTATTATCAATAAACAACCTCAAGTTGGAAGTTAATTTAAAGGACTCTTTACCTATCTGCCAATCTAAATTCCAACATTCAGAATTTGCATATGTAATTAAACCAGGGTTGTACAAAGTCCGGCATGGGGACCATTTGCGGTTGTCAGCTTGTTTTTTTTAATTTATTTATGGGGCCATGTTACTTTGTAGAAATAAAATAAACCAGCAAAAATATTAGTCCAGTACTCCAGTCACTGCAATGGTTTCTAGTCCCTCAGAGAATAGATTTTAAAACAGCTCTGCTCGTGTACAAGTCGATTTGTGGTTTAGCGCCAAAGTACTTATCCGACATATTAGAGCTATAGGAACCATCGCGGGCTCTGAGAACCTCAGGGAGTGGTCTGTAGAGGTGTCTAGAGTCAGAACTGAACACGGTGAGGCTGCGTTTCAGTTTTATGCTGCTGAAAGCAGGAACAGTCTTCCAGAAGATGTGAGACAGGCCTCAACTTTGGCAATGTTCAAATCCAAGCTAAAACACTTCTATTTAGCTGTGCAAATGACAGCAGAATACTTAATCAACACTGGTTAGTTTTAATTCAATTAATTCATCATTATTTTTATTTATGCGGTTTGCCGTTTTGAAATTGTATGCTTCTGTAAAGCACTTTGAATTGCTTCACAAACTAATTGTGCTCCATGAATAAACACGATGAAAATGCATCAGTGACTCTGCCAAAGTGGTTACGTTATTGGCATTTTTTGACATCTTCGGGAACTGTTTCGGCGGGATTTTAGGAGGTGCAGACCTGGCAATTAAATGGCTTGGGAGGTAGTATTAGTGGGGCTTTTATGTGATAGTAATTCCACCCTGTTGTGTTGAAAGCAGTGGTTTGCTATTGTATACGTCAGTGTTTCTTAACCAGAGGGCCCCCAAATTCTCAGCCGTGGACTCAGCGGGCTTCAGCGGTACTCGGTTGTAATACACTTTTCCACCACTTGTGGCAGTAGTGATAATCTCAAACAAAAAGTCTGGCGCCATTAAGTCAGAGAGAAGTTTCATTTGCACTTTAATTTTACTGACAGTTTTTTAAAGAAACACATATTTGATTTTTTTAATTAGTTTAGTTAGAATGCATTATTTTAGCGCTTTGTATGAGTATGTAACTAAAATAAATAGACAAACAGAACATCCGTTGCTTGTTTTGTGTTTCTTATGCTTCACTGATAGTTTTAGTCTTAGTATTGTATCTTTTTATTGGCTAAGATTAGGGATGTCCGATAATGGCTTTTTGCCGATATTCTGATATTGTCCAACTCTTTAATTACCGATACCGATATCAACCGATACAGATATCAACCGATATATGCAGTCGTGGAATTAACACATTATTATGCCTAATTTGGACAACCATGCATGGTGAAGATAAGGTACTTTTTAAAAAATAATAATAAAATAAGATAACTAAATTAAAAACATTTTCTTGAATAAAAAAGAAAGTAAAACAATATAAAAACAGTTACATAGAAACTAGTAATTAATGAAAATGAGTAAAATTAACTGTTAAAGGTTAGTACTATTAGTGGACCAGCAGCACGCACAATCATGTGTGCTTACGGACTGTATCCCTTGCAGACTGTATTGATATATATTGATATATAATGTAGGAACCAGAATATTGATAACAGAAAGAAATGGGGGGAGGGAGGTTTTTTGGGTTGGTGCACTAATTGTAAGTGTATCTTGTGTTTTTTATGTTGATTTAATAAAAAATAAAAAAAAAACGATACAGATAATAAAAAAAACGATACCGATAATTTCCGATATTACATTTTAACGCATTTATCGGCCGATAATATCGGCAGGCCGATATTATCGGACATCCCTAGCTAAGATTGAATTGTTTTAAATATTGGTTTGTATTGTAGCGCTTTAAGATTTATTTAAACGAAAAGTGCGTAACAAATAAAATCTATTATTATTTATTATTTCGGGCAGGCGTTATGGCGCCCTATTGTGTTCAGCAGTTCTTGAACGCACTGTAAAAAACAACCCTGTATAGAACGATCACTGTGTTCTGAGAGCACACCTTGTAGTTTCAATGTGCACCATTGAATATCTTAGTCCTTCAAACAGTAATGTGTTTAGGTAAGTTTAGATTGGGGTGCGTCGTTTCTTAATATGGGAAGATGTTAACGTCTCTTGTTTTCATGTTAGCATTTAAGCTAGCGAGCTGGCGCCAGTTAGTCCATGAGCTTATCAAAGTGCGGTTATCAATCACGTTTTTTTGATAGTATTACTGTTTTGAATAAATATTGTACTGCGGTATATAGGGGTGTAACGGTACACAAAAATTTCGGTTCGGTACGTACCTCGGTTTAGAGGGCACGGTTCGGTTCATTTTCGGTACAGTAAGAAAACAACAAAATATACATTTTTGGGTTATTTATTTACCAAATTTGTAAACAATGGCTTTATCCTTCTAACATTGGGAACACTATAATAATTCTGCCCACGTTAATCAACATTAAACTGCCTCAAGTTGTTGCTCAGATTAAATAAAATGACAAAACTTTTCTTCTACATATAAAAAGTGCAACATTAAACAGTTTCAAGTCAACTCATCATGCTTAATTTATTACAGCATTTGGGAAGCCTGTAGTTGATTTTTATTATGTAAATGTTATATTTTTATCAACATGTGATAGCAGGGACCCTGCCATTCAAAACTAGGCTGTTCCATTAATAATGATTAATGTAACTATAGCTGAAAAAATGGTACAATAGCAATAGGAGAGACTATTCATCCCTGAACACCATGGAGTTCATGTAGGCTTAATGATGCACTTACATTATTATATCAACTATCAGAGACAGAAACTCTTCATTTAACGTAATGTCCTTTTTTGCTGCTTCAACACAGCTCAATCAACACAGAAAAAGGTAAAGTGAAATAACAGACCGACAGGGCTTTGCTGTCCGTAACACACACACACACACACACACACACACACCGCAAAATGAGCTAACGTTTCGCTAAAAGCGAATTAGCCTTCACCTCAAGCCAGGACTGCGAGCGAGCTGAGCTGCCTTTTATATTTCTAGAAGGTCAACGGGCTCATAGTGATGTTACTAGTAGTTGACTGGGAGGTGTTTATTATCATTTGGGGAGAGTCCGCTGCCTGATGCTTACCTGCTAAACGCTAAGCACTGACTACATGCGCTCTGAATACGCACTGCTGATTGGCTGTTACCGCTCTGTTTGTAACCAATCAGATGGTTGTGTGGGCGGGACAATGCTGGGTGCTGTGTAGAGGACTGACAGAGGCAGAAGGAAGCAGAGGCGGGTACTTAATATGTTCGTGTGGAAACTCGTTCGGTACACCTCCGAACAGAAACCCCCGTACCGAAACGGTTCAATACAAATACACGTACCGTTACACCCCTAGCGGTATACCATTTATTGTTACATCCCAACTTTGGCTACAATAAGAATGACGTTGACCAAAACCTAGAATAGTAGTTGAGTGGAATCCTTGTGTAATGACCACAATCGAGGTACAAGATCCGATAATCGTGATTTCATTTTTTATAGCCCTAGTTCTTTAACTCTGTCCTGCCGAAAGCAATTGTTGCTGTCCAACTGCAATTTTAATCGTCAACCTGGCGCTTGCATCTGCATATATTTAGTTATACCATCATGGACTGCCATGTCTCGGAGTGAAAAGTGCACACAGTTATGGAAACATACCACTTTCTGTGTAAAAAGTGAGTAAGATCTTCTGTTACGGCTCTAACGCTGTCTTCGGGTAGAGTAAGTGGTAGCTCTCTGACCCTGCTTTCCAATTGAGAGTGCAGATGGGGAAAAGAGAATTGCAATTGAGTTTGTACAGGAAGCAAAGGAAGGAGGAAGTCCATAAAAGCTAGCTGGAGAAACTGGGTGGGGAAATGATCATATAATTAAGAACAGAGTCTCGATGATCATTCAAAATGATTTGAATTTAGTTTTCGGCTTGTCGTCAACCTGTCACACAAGGATAAAGTAAACGTTTTTATTAGGTGTCCCTACATAAGGACCAAATGTCAAAAAAATCGATTATTTCCCTCACTTGTTTGTTCCACTTTTGAGAGAAGCTGCGCTTGCAGTTTTTTGGCTTTTCCTGGGGTCATCAGGGGAAAAATCTCATGGACATGATACCACCTCTGAGCCATTCCAAGCACGGTGAGGCCACCCCTCTTCGTGGAGGACTGCTCTGTAAACGAGGGGATTCGCTGCACTTCTTCAAATAAAACATGGCGCTCTGCCATCTCCTCCAGTACAGGCCAAAAGTTTGGACACACCTTCTCATTCAACGCGTTTTACCAGATAAAATTCCTTTCAAGATTTGGTTAAAACACGGTTTCTACAATTATCAGCAAATCTAATTTATCGTATTTTTCGGACTATAAGTCGCAGTTTTTTTCAGTTTGGCGGGGGGTGCGACTTATACTCAGGTACGACTTATGTGTGAAATTATTAACACATTACCGTAAAATATCAAATAATATTATTTATCTCATTCATGTAAGAGACTAGACGTATAAGATTTCATGGGATTTAGCGATTAGGAGTGACAGATTGTTTGGTAAACGTATAGCATGTTCTATATGTTATAGTTATTTGAATGACTCTTACCATAATATGTTACGTTAACATACCAGGCACCTTCTCAGTTGGTTATTTATGCCTCATATAACGTACACTTATTCAGCCTGTTGTTCACTATTCTTTATTTATTTTAAATTGCCTTTCAAATGTCTATTCTTGGTGTTGGCTTTTATCAAATAAATTTCTCCAAAAAATGTGACTTATACTCCAGTGCGACTTATATATGTTTTTTTCCTTCTTTATTATGCATTTTTGGCCGGTGCGACTTATACTCCGGAGCGACTTATACTCCGAAAAATACGGTACTGCTTTTTGCAGCCATTTTTAATGCCACTTAAAGAAAATGTAATGCTCATGTCCGACCCAATACGGTTATTATACAGTACAGGCCAAAAGTTTGGACGCATCTCCTCATTCATTGCGTGTTCTTTATTTTCATGACTATTTACATTGTAGATTGTCACATCAAAACTATGAATGAACACATGTGGCGTTATGTACTTAACCAAAAAAAAGGTGAAATAACTGCAAACATGTTTTATATTGTAGTTTCTTTAAAATAGCCACCCTTTGCACACTCTTGGCATTCTCTCGATGATCTTCATGCACACCTGTGAAGTGCAAACCATTTCAGGTGACTACCTCTTGAAGTAGATGGTGAAATCCCAAAGTTCCTTGCAATAACTTGTTGAGAAATGTTGTTCTTAAACTGTTGGACAATTTGCTCACAAAGTGGTGACCCTCGCCCCATCCTTTGTTTGTGAATGACTGAGCATTTCATGGGAGCTGCTTTTATACCCAATCATGGCACCCACCTGTTCCCAGTTAGCCTGTTCACCTGTGGGAAGTTCCAAATAAGTGTTTGATAAGAATTTCTCAACTTTCTCAGTCTTTTTTGCCTCCTGTTTCAGCTTTTTTGAAACACTTTGCAGGCATCAAATTCTATATGAGCTAATATTTGCAAAAAATAACAAAGTTTTCCAGTTCGAACGTTAAGTATCTTGTCTTTGCAGTCTATGCATCCATCCATTTTCTACCGCTTGTCCCTTTCGGGGTCTCTGGGGGTGCTGGAGCCTATCTCAGTTGCATTCGGGCGGAAGGCGGGGTACTATTCATTCGAATATAGGTTGAAAAGGATTTGCAAATCATTGTATTCTGTTTTTATTTACCATTTACACAACGTGCCAACTTCACTGCTTTTGTACTTGATTTTTGGTGACCCACTCGTGTGGACAACGACAGCTCATTACCATTACCGTTACAGACAAACATAATGGCGTGTTTCCTTACTTAAAGCACTTTTAAACAGTCTAAATTCCAGCAACATGGCTCGATTTTGGACAACTTCCAGTACTTCCATTACCGTATTTTTCGGACTGTAAGTCGCAGTTTTTTTCTTAGTTTGGCCGGGGGTGCGCCTTATACTCAGGAGCGACTTATGTGTGAAATTATTAACACATTACCGTAAAATATCAAATAATATTATTTAGGTCATTCCCGTAAGAGACTAGACGTATAAGATTTCATGGGATTTAGCGAGTAGGAGTGACAGATTGTTTGGTAAACGTATAGCATGTTCTATATGTTATAGTTATTTGAATGACTCTTACCATAATATGTTACGTTAACATACCAGTTGGTTATTTATGCCTCATATAACGTACACTTATTCAGCCTGTTGTTCACTATTCTTTATTTATTTTAAATTGCCTTTCAAATGTCTATTCTTGGTGTTGGCTTTTATCAAATAAATTTCCCCCAAAAATGCAACTTATATATGTTTTTTTCCTTCTTTATTATGCATTTTCGGCCGGTGCGACTTATACTCCGAAAAATACGGTACATTATAGCGGGACCTCTGGCACTCATTTAAATTGTTTAAAATAGTAAAATGGCACTGTTAAATGCTATTTTCTCAGTAGAATAAATCCTAAACGTTGACTGTACAACCGGTTACATTATTTACATATTGAACACTATCCAGGATGTCAGTCCTCAGGGGTGCACATCTTCCATGGAAGTCCCCTCTCGCTCCCAGTGGGCGGAGGTAGGGTGGGCAGTGACGTGGGGGCGCCTGCAGCCGAAGGCCATTGCACTTTTGCTCGCCTGTTAACTCCCCTCCGGCACTCCAGGGATATAAAAATAGCCATCCGGCAAGAATCCCAGTCATGTCTCGCAAACAAAGGCAGATTTATACAAGTTGCCACACCAACTATAGAAGAGCTTTTGTGCCTGACCACCCTTGCCTTTTCTCCCTGCGGTGGATCTTCTCCCTGCGGTGGATCTTCTCACTGCGAACGCCAAAGTGTGACGCTTTCGCCACTCCTTTCTTCGAGCGCTCTTTGTTCGCAGCAGACCTAGTGACCTGATAGCTGGGCTTTATGGAGATACTGCAAACTTGTTTACTACATTTAGGTCAGATTTGCTGAGTCATGGAATCATTCTGCAGGGCTTTAAGTGCAAATGTTGTAGTATTGATTAGCTCACGTGTGTGGAATAATATAGTATAATTACAGACCATCACGACTGTGCACGGGGAGTGTTGTTATTCATGCTACTTAATCACTCATGATATTTAATCCCCCAAAAATGCATTGGCTCTGATAACAAAGGTGTATGTTTATGCTGCTGTTGCTGCAAGGCATGGTGTCAGATATGGCTGCACGCAAGTTGCAACTAATCAAATCTTGCAGCAGTCATGTTCTTATAAAATGTCATGTGTCAAATGTCAGATTCCTGATCATGATTTAACTTTCACCCAGCTTTTTTATTATGATTATCGAACACTGGTATTGTGAACAGCGTTGCCCATTGAAATTCATTGAAACACATTTCTGTACTTGGAAAAAATCCCAACCAAAAAAAAAATCCCATTCAAATGCATTGGATTTGGATGAGTTTTTTTTCTAAGTACAGAAACGAAAGAGGGTAAAAGGAGGTGCTTTTTTACCTTCTCTCGTTTCTGTACTTCCCCCAAAAAAACACAAATTTAACATCTAACTAGAGCTGGGCGATATGGCCTTTTATTAATACCGTAATTTCCGGACTATAAGCCGCTACTTTTTCCCCTCGTTCTGGTCCCTGCGGCTTATACAAGGGTGCGGCTTATTTACGGCCTGTTCTTCTCCGACACCGACGAAGAGGATTTCGGTGGTTTTAGTACGCAGGAGGAAGACGATGACACAATGATTAAAGACTGACTTTTCATATACCGGTAGGCTGGTTATTTTGATAACGTACAGGCGAGCACTTTGTATTACTTTGCACCGTTGTATTATTTGTACTCTGCACGAATGCTGTTCGCCATGTCAAAGATGTGAAAGTTTGATTGAATGATTGAAAGATTTATTGTTAATAAATGGGACGCTTTGCGTTCCCAAACAGTCATCTCTGTCCCGACAATCCCCTCCGTGGTAGCAGGAACCCTTTTATACTACGGTAATTACACATCAAAACCCTGCGGCTTATAGTCGGGTGCGGCTTATATATGGAGCAATCTGTATTTTCCCCTAAATTTAGCTGGTGCGGCTTATAGTCCGGAAATTACGGTATCTCGATATTTTTAGGCCATGTCACTGCATATAATCACAGCAGTATGATGATTCTATGTGTCTACATTAAAACATTCTTATTCATACTGCATTAATATATGCTCATTTTAAACTTTCATGCAGAGAGGGAAATCACAACTAAGTCAATTTAGCAAAAGTGTATTTATTAAACAGTTATTAAGCAGTGGCACAAACATTCATGTCATTTCCAAGACAGAAAGTGCAAGATTGTCAGAGACATTTTAAAACAAGCTATGAGTGCACTTTTGTGCATGATGTCACTAAGATGACATATCAAAACAACACTAAATAAAAGTGCACTTTTGTACAGAACGCCACTACAGTATTTCAAAACAAGTAAAGTGCACTTTTGTGCATGATGTCACACAAGATATTTCAATAACTGCCAAATAAAAATGAGCTGCATAATAGGAAATCAAACAGTGTATGTCCTTCGCTATGTGGTAGGTTCCTGCGGACGTTATCTCCTTCTGTTGTTGACTATTTTTTTCATACGGTGTAGATGTGGAAATTGTTGCTTGGGCATTTTGTTGGCTGTGTATATATATATATATATCACAATATTTTGCCTTCGCCTTGAATGAACACTTAATGCATATAATCACAGCAGTATGATGATTCTATGTGTCTACATTAAAACATTCTTGTTCATACTGCATTAATATATGCTACTTTTTAACTTTCATGCAGAGAGGGAAATCACAACTAAGTCAATTTAGCAAAAGTGTATTTATTAAACAGTTATTAAGCAGTGGCACAAACATTCACGTCATTTCCAAGACAGAAAGTGCAAGATTGTCAGAGACATTTTAAAACAAGCTATGAGTGCACTTTTGTGCATGATGTCACTAAGATGACATATCAAAACAACACTAAATTAAAGTGCACTTTTGTACAGAACGCCACTACAGTATTTCAAAACAAGTAAAGTGCACTTTTGTGCATGATGTCACACAAGATATTTCAATAACTGCCAAATAAAAATGAGCTGCGTAATAGGAAATCAAATAATGTATGTCATTCGCTATGTGGTAGGTTCCTGCGGACGTTATCTCCTTCTGTTGTTGACTATTTGTTTCATACGGTGTTGATGTGGAAATGGAAGACGCCACGCTCCATTGGGTCAGAGAATTTTGTTGTGTGGCACCGGCCGGAGATGTTGACATGCGGAGTTTCAAGCACTCTTCATTCTCGAGCGGGTGTCTTTTCAAATGATGCTACAAATTAGCAGTAATGCTACTTTTTGTAGCAACGCTTTTGCCGCATACTTGACATATTGTCTGTTCAACATCTTCCCGCTTGAAGGCAAACCACCGCCAGACGATGGACCCCGTGCTGTTTTTCTTGGAATTAATTATTCTTCCTTCATTTGTTACACAATTCGCACCTTCTCTCTCTCCCTCGTATTACCACCCGCACCGCACCGCTAGCATCACAGCTAACGTTACCCATGCCGCTACCTGTCTGCTCGGCGAGGGCGTATGACGTTGCACGCGCGACTATGTGACGTATGTAAGAAGTTGCGCTTGTTTTATGTCTCTGTGCGAAGTAGAGACAAGAAAGAGTGAGAAAAGCCTGCAGTGTAATGCCCGCAGCTATAAGCAACTGCGTGAGAACGTATACTCGAATATCACCATATAGTCACTTTCTATATCGCACAGAGACAAACCCGCGATATATCGAGTGTATTCGATATATCGCCCAGCCCTACATCCAACACGTTTTTTGTTTTTTTTAATGAACTTTTCGATAAGAAATATCATGTGAGAAACTATACAATGAAATGTACTACAACCAAATACAGAGGTTTTATGAAGTAATGTAATAACATTGTACAGCAGTTACCTTCGGAGGTGTACCGAACGAGTTTCCACACGGACATATTAAGTAGCGTAACGCACGTTGTGTAAACAATGCACACCGAGGCACAACACACAGCATGCTAGCAGCTAACGGGCTAGGATAGACTGACCATACGTCCTCTTTTCACCGGACATGTCCTCTTTTGCGGAGCTGTCAGGGCGGAGTTTCTTAAATGCCTCAAATGTCCGGCATTTTGAGTTAGGGTTGCGTGTATTTTCAATGTACGTTCAGGGTTAAAAAGGGGTTAAAAACAAAACAAATTGTGCGCACAGCAGCATTGGTGAGGGAGGGGCAGAGACAGAGAGAGTGAGAGAGTTATGATAAACGCGCATGTGTCGCCAGGCTCTGCTTTTTATCCATAGATTTGTCAGATTTAATTTGTTATTATCTATAGCAGGGGTGTCAAAAGTGTGCCCCGGAGGCCATTTGCGGCCCACAGCTAATGTTTTAAAGGCCCACGGCACATTCTAAAAATACTATTAAAATAAACAAAAACATAACAAAAGTGAAATAAAAAAGCTTAAAGGTTAAATGTAATTTCGAAAAAGTTACAATGTTGACTAATAAAACAAAGCTGTTTTTTTTTTCTTTCAAACTGTCATTGCTCAAAACATAATATTGAATCAAAATCAATGTTATTATGAATTATTGACCTATCCAAGGTTTTGATGACTTCACATCAAATATTCCCGTAAGAAAAATATTTTTGGTGGAAGATTTTGCAAATTTGGTAAATATATAACCCAAAAATGTATATTTTGTTGTTTTCTTACTGTACCGAAAATGAACCGAACCGTGACCTCTAAACCGAGGTACGTACCGAACCGAAATTTTTGTGTATTGTTACACCCCTACCAATGACACTACAATCAATGGTGCAATACTAACACCCCGGGTGCTCTTATGCTTAATTTCCTGTTTGGAACGGAAGATAATGTAAAAAAAACATCCATCCATTTGCTACCGCTTGTCCCCTGGGACAGACAACATTCACACACTCGGGCCAATTTAGTGTTGCCAATCCCCAGGTGAACAAAAGTTTTCAAATCTTATCAGCTCATGTGGCTTTGATTCTTGCACGTGACTGCATGGAGCCTGTCCGAGAACTGAACAACCATCAACTTGCAGATTTCCTCGCCGGCTTTAGCAATCTGAGTAACCAAATTTGTCTGGAAGTCAGCCCCCTACAACTAATGTGACTCCACTTCTTTGGCATCTCCTACTAACCCCTGCTCTCCGCTGACAACCCTTCAATGCCCCCTCTGTTCGTCCCCCCCTTCGGGCACTCGGAACTGAGTAGACCAATGGATGGAGTCTTCTTGTCTGTTATCCTATCAGAAGACACTAGTCAGGGTTAGACTGGAGACGGGGGTCGCTGGGGACAGTGCCACGAGGGGCGGTCCCCCAATCACAAGTTCAGCATCATTGAATGCTGCCTCTTTCTAAACGCTGGAGATATTTAGTGAGAGCTGATACATATGAGCGTTGACTGAACCGGGGTTTTAGCCCTGATCAGTTGCGGCAAGAATGGAGTACACGGAAGACAACACAGGATCAGAGGACTTTAGGATACTTGGTAGGAGGTATGTAACGTAAAAAGTCAGGCCAGTTTTAGGATCTCTCAAAAGTGAGTCCACCCCTCGCATTTCAGCGTTGTATTTCCCATACTGGAGAAATGAAACTAGTGTATACTTAAGAATAGTCAATGTGCAGCTTGTGTATTACTAACCACTGAATATGAGTCCTCACGCTGCCATTTTTGTCTAAACAGCTGACAACTAAGGCTGGGCGATAAAATTGTGTTATTTTATATATTATGATAGACATGTAATCAACAAAAAATGTGTTCGTAAACTGTAAGTTGCAAAATAAGGTTGGCTTGCTCTCAAGCAATGCAGGGAGTGACCACTGATCAGTTGAAGTGACACGCTAACAGTAACAGTATCAACCATCAAGTTTTGGTTGTGCCCTTTTGTTACCTTGAAGCGGTTGATTCTTTGCATGGAGTGAGAGGAGAAACTAAACATGAGTGCTGCAGAGAGTGAAGAAATTGTCGATAAAACAAGAAAAGTCAGCTCGACAATATGGCAGTTTCCTTGGATTATTCCAAAAACGGACCATAGTCAGACCAAAGATCAAACCAACTTAGCGGTGCTCACCTAGAGCAAACTGCTGAGCCGTAACTTCTCAGGTTTCTCTATGTTTACATTGTTTACACTTTGCACGATTGTGTTACAATTAGGGATGATACTCGAAACCGGTTTTCCCGGTTGTTCTATAAGAAAATAACCGAGTCCTCAGACTCGAATCCCTTTTTGAGAACCGGTACCCGTTATCGAGACCACTATAGTAAAGAAAAGAGTTGGTTCTTTATTCGAATCCCTCGGAACGAATCCCGTCCCGACCAGAAATGCTCCGTGGGACATCACAAGAAATGGCGTCACGTAGCTCAGTCATCAGGCGCAGATAGCGAAAGCAGGAAAACAATGGACGGGAAAAAGCGCTCCAAGGTGTAATAAAGTTCAAAACAAAAGGTATAATCCAATGAATAACTTTACTGAGAGATTTGAGCAGGGTACAAACTCATGAAGAACCCTTTTACGACCCACCGGAAACATAGCAACCAGGCTAGCAACGCACCTCCTTTACGGCAGCTGGCGCAACGTTCTTAAAGCAACCGCAGCACATACATATATATACAACACATCTCCCTTTTTTAACTTCTGTTTTTCATACTGTATATGTGTTGTCTGTCTAATTATAAATAATGCAGACGAGGCGTGTTGGCTGAGTTGTTGACGTTTACTTTCACAGCGTGACGACATGCAACAACACTTTTCGGGGCTACCGCGCATGCTCGTCACTCCCGTTGCATGATGGGTAGTGTAGATGTTATATTCCCTCGCTCATAACATCTTTCCCCCTATAAAGAAATAATGTTAACTCAATAAAGTGAATTTCTTTTTTTAGCTTTAACTTTTCATTTTTTAGCATTGAAACCACATTTGCAAACAACTTTTCTCTTCATAGAATTTTCTTTCTTTCTTTACAGTGCAAAAATGTCAAAGCATCATAACAAACAGTTATGTCAAATAGCAGCAGAATTGCACTTTTTGGAGAGCTGTATTATTTCCAGTTTTGTGCCCAAGGGACTGATTTTATTTAACACTACATTGTTATTTATACACCTATAGTGATCACAGACAGGTTGTTTTTGTGTTACTGTATATATTTGTTTTTCTGAAAAATCCCACTTAATATACTTTGGGGAACAACAGTCAATGTTTATTTATTTATTTTTAGGGGGGTAACAGTCAATATTTATTGATTTATTAGATTAAATTGTTTTCTTATATAATAAAACTGAGCTTTTGTTAAACCAAATATTGTGTGTTTTTTTCCATATACAACAACCTATCTGGACTCGATAAGAGAACCGATAAGGAATCGGTTCGATAAGAGGATTCGATAATAGACTCGAACTCCATAATTTCTTATCAAACATCATCCCTATTTCTTAAGCATTTCTTACATATTCTTTATTTTGCACCTTCATTGTATAAGGTTATTGTTCAGTGTTCAATGTGATTTTAGAATTCTGTTTACATTCATTGTTGGAGTGTTTTCCATGGTTGTCAGTGTTTCCCATAAACTGCCAAGATACCTGTGGCGGTGGGGGCGTGGCTATGGGCGTGGTCACCATGACATCATCGAGTAATTTGCATAATTTACTACAATGATATGATTTTCTCTAAAAAGGCTCAAAAAATGTATACTTACTAATTAATAATAGCAGTTTTGTTTTAAACGTCCATCCATCCATCCATTTTACAATATAATTACAACACTTTATGTACATATTTATATACAGATTTGAACAATAAGTTATTCACTGAAATACATTTGTTAATTGTGTTTCTTACAAAAAATATATCTTATAAAATATAAAACCTAAAATGTCTCTTAGAGCTCTGCCCCTTTAATTAGTGCATACTAAATAATTTAACTTTAGCCTACTACTACAACCATATTATTTACCAGCAACATAAAGTGAAACAGAGGCAGAGGTGTCCTGCCACAGTCAGTAACAAATAAACAGAAAACAGTAGTGGTCAAATACAAATAAGGCAACAAGAGAAGTATCCTACACTTCTCTTGTGTAAAGTAAATCTGAACAGCCTATATGGGCATCTACATCAACTATATGATTTGCCTGAGAAGCTGGACAGGACAAAAAAAATTTTTTTTTTAAATTTATTTATTTTTTTAAAATTTGTGGCGGACGTAATTCTTTCGTGGCGGGCCGCCACAAATAAATGAATGTGTGGGAAACACTGGTTGTGTTGACATGCCCTTTCCTATCTGCCTTGATAGTTGATGGGATTATAATAAGAGGAAGGCTACATTTTAAATACCGATGTTTACAATTAGAGATGTCCGATAATGGCTTTTTTGCCGATATCCCATATTCCGATATTGTCCAACTCTTACTTACCGATTCCGATATCAACTGATACCGATATATACAGTCGTGGAATTAACACATTATTATGCCTAATTTTGTTGTGATGCCCTGCTGGATGCATTAAAAAATGTAACAAGGTTTTCCCCCCAAAAAATCAACTCA
The DNA here is from genome assembly GCF_033978785.1 of Entelurus aequoreus. Classification (NCBI taxonomy): domain Eukaryota; kingdom Metazoa; phylum Chordata; class Actinopteri; order Syngnathiformes; family Syngnathidae; genus Entelurus; species Entelurus aequoreus. The sequence goes on from NC_084752.1 coordinate 7,604,603, forward strand.
AGTTATGGAAAAAAATGCCAACATGGCACTGCCATATTTATTATTGAAGTCACAAAGTGCATTATTTTTTTTAACATGCCTCAAAACAGCAATTTGGAATTTGGGACATGGTCTCCCTGAGAGAGCATGAGGAGGTTGAGGTGGGCGGGGTTGGGGGTGAGGGCGTGGGGGGTGTATATTGTAGTGTCCCGGAAGAGTTAGTGCTGCAGTGGGTTCTGGGTATTTGTTCTGTTGTGTTACAGTGCGGATGTTCTCCCGAAATGTGTTTGTCATTCTTGTTTGTGGTGCATATTTGTAACAGTGTTAAAGTTGTTTATACAGGCACCCTCAGTGTGACCTGTATGGCTGTTGATCAAGTATGCGTTGCATTCACGCGTGTGTGCGTACAGAAGCCGCACATATCTTGTGACTGGGCCGGCACGTTGTTAGAATGGATGAAAAGCGGACGTGACGACAGCTTGTAGAGGACGTTAAAGGCAGTGCCTTTAAGGCACGCCCCCAAGACCGTGGTCCGGGGGGACTACGAGATATAGTGACTGATGACCACTCTGTATTTGATTTGACACCCCTGATGTAGAACATCCGGCGGGATGGATTGAAAATCATAATGGGCCGCATGTGGCCCGCGGGCCGTATTTTGCCCAGGTCTGATCTAGCTCCATGGTTACATTTGACCTTTTAACGTATTTGAAAATATGTGTAAGTAATATATACTAGCGATGCTTCTCTGGTAAAAGTTCATTTTCAATGTTATTTGTATTCGTAAGAGTAAAGAATATAAGTCATCATAAACATTTTTGTTGATTGCAAATATTTTCCCGAAAATAGGCAACAGGGCTAGAAAGCATGTTTTATTTCATCACTCTATTAATCAAACAAATTAATCAATAGATTAATCGATTGCGAAAATGATCCATAGCTGCAGTCCTAATTTGCATTTTCTTTTACGCCTACTCAATGATTATTATAAAATAATAACAATGTGTTATGTTATTAATAGTAAAGTATACAGTATATTTTTTTGATTATCGAAACATTTGATATGAATTAATAGTAATGCACTTTTATAGACAATAGACAAGTCACACTGCAAAAACTGAAATCTAAATAAGATTAAATATCTCAAATTAGGGTGATATTTGCTTATTTTCTGTCTGATAAGATAATTCTTCTCACTAAGCAGATTTTATGTTAGAGTGTTTTACTTGTTTTAAGTGTTTTGGTCCTAAATGATGTCAGTAAGATATTACAGCTTGTTGCTGAGATTTGATGAGCTATATTGAGTAAAACATGCTTGAAACTAGAATATCAACTGTTGCAAAGCTGTGTCATCAACACTCACAAGTAGAGATGTCCAATAATATCGGTCTGCCGATATTATCGGCCGATAAATGCGTTATAATGTAATATCGGAAATTATCGGTATCGTTTTTTTTATTATCGGTATCGTTTTTTTTGTTTTTAAAAAAAAAAATTATTTTTATTAAATCCACATAAAAAACACAAGATACACTTACAATTAGTGCACCAACCCAAAAAACCTCCCTCCCCCATTTACACTCATTCACACTCATTCACACAAAAGGGTTGTTTCTTTCTGTTATTAATATTCTGGTTCCTACATTATTTATCAATATATATCAATACAGTCTGCAACGGATACAGTCCGTAAGCACACATAATTGTGCGTGCTGCTGGTCCACTAATAATACTAACCTTTAACAGTTAATTTTACAAATTTTCATTAATTACTAGTTTCTCTGTAACTGTTTTTATATTGTTTTACTTTCTTTTTTATTCAAGAAAATGTTTTTAATTTATTTATCTTATTGTATTTGATTCATTTTTTAAAAAAAGTACCTTATCTTCACCATACCTGGTTGTCCAAATTAGGCATAATAATGTGTTAATTCCACGACTGTATATATGGGTTGATATCGGTATCGGTTGATATCGATATCGGTAATTAAAGAGTTGGACAATATCGGCATATCGGATATCGGCAAAAAGCCATTATCGGACATCCCTACTCACAAGTATAAAACTACTTTTTTAAAGTAATAATTTCTTACTTCAAACATGAAAAAAAAAATCATGATGCCGAGCGCATATCATTATGTCAAGATAATGGCACTAGCATTCACTTAATTTAAGAATATTTTTCAACATATTGAGCAAAAAGGTCTCTTTTTTTTTTTCTACCAAGGAAAGTGTATTATTAGTGAAAATATACTTATTTTAAGGTATTTTCGGGTTCATTGAGGTTAGCTAATTTTACTTGTTTTGGAAAATCTTGACAAGCCAAATTTTCTTGTTCTATTGGCAGATCATTTTGCTTAGTTCAAATAAAATACCCCTCATTTTTGTAATTTTTTTTCTTGTTTTTGAACACTGACTTTTTGCAGTGCATGTGTTTAATTTTCTTGTAAATGGGAAAAAAACAACAACAATGCTTGCATCCTCTTGAAATAAATAGACACATGTACAGCAGGCTGGATGGTCCTCCATTGTTGCTAACCGTACCGCAAAACCCTCTGCTTTGTTGTGGCTTGCCCTCGTGTCACGCTGCTATGATGTCATCACGCGAGCTGCCACAACTGTCACCCGTCCCGCCACATGTACAAAAGCCCCCTTCGCAGTGCGGTCAGACCGTACCACGCTTGGTACTTGAATTTCACAATGCTTTAATGCACATAAATGTCATGGCGCTCATGTACGCACTGCTTTAGGAAGAAAAGTATTACTTAGTATTTGGGCGCTTGTTCAAGGCTGCGTGGAAGGATGGAATCTGTGTTAGAAATGAATGTGTTGGGAAAAAAACCTGTGAAAACCCCCAGATGGAGGAGAGATGGGAGATTCTCCTCCTCCTGCAAGCTCGCCATGCTGACACTTCTGCATCTTTTTATTTAATGTTGACATTTGCAGTGTGATTGACAGATGGTGGCAGCCAGGGTTGTACTGTAGGTCAGTGTTTTTCACCTAGTGTGCCGCGAGATACAGTCTGGTGTGCCGTGGGAGATGATGTCTTTTCACCTAATTGGGTTAAAAATATTTTTTGCAAACCAGTAAATATAATCCGCAAATAATGTGCCGTTTAGTGTCGGTGCTGTCTAGAGCGCAGCAGAGTAACCCTTTAATACTCTTCCATATCAGAAGGTGGCAGCAGGTAGCTAAGTGCTTTGTAGATGTCGGGAACATGGTTGTCGTGATCACAATATGCAGACGACAGCGGGAGGCAGTGTGCAGGTAAAAAGGTATCTAATGCTTAAACCAAAAATAAACAAACTGCGAGTGCCACTAAGAAAAGGCATTGAAGCTTAGGGAAGGCTACGCAGAACGAAATTAAAACTGAACTGGCTGTAAAGTAAACAAAAACAGAATGCTGGACGACAGCAAAGACTTACAGCGTGTGGGAGCAGCAGACGGTGTCCACAAAGTACATCCGTACATGACATGACAATCAACAACAAAATAGGAAACATTACGCACAGGAAAACAGCAAAAAACTCAAAATAAGTCACGGCGTGATGTGACAGGTGGTGACAGTACACCTGCTTTGAGACAAGAGCTATAGTGATGCATGCTTGGTTATGGTTTGAATTTGTATCCAACAATTGCCAGGACGACTTTTTATTGTCAATATCGGCTGCTGAGTTAAATTGTTTAATGTTTTCCGCTAGTGGTGTGCCTCGGGATTTTTCCAATGAAAAAAATGTGCCTTGGCTCAAAAAAGGTTGAAAAACACTGCTGTAGGTTGTGGTCAGAATTTTAATACAGATGAACACACGTCAATCAATTAAGGGCAAGTAGTTGCACCCCCCGCGACCCCAAAAGGGACAAGTGGTAGAAAATGGATGGTTGGATAGTTGCTAAGTACATAGGGAATTATTATAATTTTTTTTTTTTTTTTTTGTCAAAAAAAAAATACAATCATGTGTGCTTACTATCCCTGCTGACTGTATCGATCTATATTGATATATAATGTAGGAACCAGAAATATTAATAACAGAAAGAAACAACCCTTTTGTGTGAATGAGTGTAAATGGGGGAGGGAGGTTTTTTTGGTTGGTGCACTAATTGTAAGTGTATCTTGTGTTTTTTATGTTGATTTAATAATTGTTTTTAATTTAATTTTTTAATTTTTAAAATTTTTTTTTATTCTTGTGCGGCCAATCGATCCACGGGCCGGGACCACTGCTTTAAGACATGGCTTGCTAGTTGGCGGCTAAAGTCCATCTGCAGTCTGCAGTGTTTTACCTACCGTATTTTTCGGACTATAAATCGCAGTTTTTTTCATAGTTTGGCCGGGGGTGCGACTTATACTCAGGAGCGACTTATGTGTGAAATTATTAACACATTAGCGTAAAATATCAAATAATATTATTTAGCTCATTCACGTAAGAGACTAGACCAGACCTGGGCAAATTAAGGCCCGGGGGCCACATGCGGCCCGTTGAGCTTTTCAATCTGGCCCGCCGCACATTCCCCCAAAATGTTTTTAGATCTTTAAGATGGAAAGTGTAGCTGCCATTATGATGTGCAGTCATGTTTTCTAATGACCGTAAGTCTTCAACTAAAAGTATTTCAATGGTTGGAATCTGCGCTTATGGATGATTTACCAGTTACTATGGTAATCTAATTAGTTACTATGGTCATCTAATTAGTTACTATGGTAATCTACGTCACAACAGCTCAGACGAGGCACCATACAGAGTGGGCGGGAAGCGTTTCCACAGACGCGGAAGGAGATTTTCCCAACAAAAATTCTAAAGCTTAGTGATATATAGAATAGAATACACTGTAAAAAAAATTTGTTTGTAAAAAACGGTCATCTACTGGCAGCTACGGCTGCCAAAACGAAAACCATAAAATTAAAGTAAAACATTGTAAACCAAATAATGATCAAAAACATTATATTTACAGAAGTTTTCATGAAACGTTTTGCGGAAAAATATCGTAATTTTACATGAATTTGAAAGTCATTTAAGAAAACAGAAAATGCTATGTATAATTAATTTGGTATTTTTCTGTAAAGAAAATAGAAATATACATAGTTTGTCATAACTGGCATATTACTTAAAATAACAGGCGGATTGTTTATTTACAGATAATGTCTTCAATTCTACAGTTTTATAAACTATTTAAAAAAATAGAAAAATTACAGTAGAAATTTTGAGTAAATTAACCATAAAAATAGGATTTTTTTTTACAGTGTACAAACTTTGTAGAATAGAAAGTACTTTATTGATCCCGGGGGGGAAATTCAGCAAATATCAGATATATCAGATTGTAGGTGGGTTCATTTTGTTCATATTTCACTGTTTTGTTGCGTTTCACTTGATTGTAAAATATGTCGATCGAAAGGGGGCATGACGTTCATATTTTGTCACTATTCAGTGTTTTATCGTTCATAGAAAAATGTAAAATTCCATTACGTTTTTTAAGGGGGTCTGTCATAACGTTTTTAGCATTCAATCAAGACATTATTGTGAGGTTTTGTATTAGTGTTCCTAAAAATAGATATACCGGCCCCCAGACACATTTTTTTCTCTAAATGTGGCCCCTGAGTCAAAATAATTGCCCAGGCCTGGTCTAGACGTTTAAGATTTCATGGGATTTAGCGATTAGGAGTGACAAATTGTTTGGTAAACGTATAGCATGTTCTATATGTTATAGTTATTTGAATGACTCTTACCATAATATGTTACGTTAACATACCAGGCACCTTCTCAGTTGGTTATTTACGCGTCATATAACGTACACTTATTCAGCCTGTTGTTCACTATTCTTTATTTATTTTAAATTGCCTTTCAAATGTCTATTCTTGGTGTTGGCTTTTATCAAATACATTTCCCCAAAAAATGCGACTTATATTCCAGTGCGACTTATATGTTTTTTTCCTTCTTTATTATGCATTTTCGGCCTGTGCGACTTATACTCCGGAGCGACTTATACTCCGAAAAATACAATAGATTAATAATTCATTTTCTACCACTTGTCCTTAATAATGTTGGCAAAATAATAGGTATATAAATGACACAATATGTTACTGCATACGTCAGCAGCTAAATTAGGAGCCTTTGTTTGTTTACTTACTACTAAAAGACAAGTTGTCTAGTATGTTCACTATTTTATTTAAGGACTAAATTGCAATAAGAAACATGTTTATTGTTAAAATAAAGCCAATAATGCAATTTTTTGTGGTCCCCTTTATTTAGAAAAGTATTGAAATACATTTTGGTACCGGGACAACACTAGTGTGACAAATTTCAAGTCAATCCGACTTAGGTGGTCTAATAACAGTGCCCAGCATGGGGTCTATTTCCTAGGGCAGGGGTCGGCAACCCAACATGTTGAAAGAGCCATAATGGACCAAAAATACAAAAAACAAATCTGTCTGGAGCCGCAAAAAGTTAAAGTGTTATATTGAAGGCATTAAGTTAGTGTCTCAGAGGGTTAGATAACTCCTGGAAATGACTGTCTTAAAACTGCCAAAGGTATAGATGTGTGTGCCCAAGTTAAAGGAAAGAACAGGCTGTCTTCTTCTAATGGATTTATTACAATCTTTGCAAGCTGGGTAACGTTTGCTGTGGTCTGGAACAACATGGTAATGTTTGCTGTGGTCTGGAACAACATGGTAACGTTTGCTGCGGTCTGGAACAACATGGCACACAATCAGAAATGTAGCCAATATTACATACAGATATTGTGTCATGAGACATGCAAATATAAATGAAATACAAAGAGGACATAAGTAAAAGAAATTAAATGAACTCAAATATACCCACAAACGAGGCATAATGATGCAATATGTACACACAGCTAGCCTAAATAGCATGTTAGCATGGATTGTTAGCACTCCACGCAAGTCAAGAACATCAACAAAACTCACCTTTGTGCATTCACGCACAGCATAAAACGTTTGGTGGACAAAATGAGACAAAGAAGGAGTGGCATAAAACACATCTTTTTGTGGCAGCGACGGAGAAAGTTGTACACAGTTGTAGGGACGGCGTGGCGAAGTTGGTAGAGTGGCTGTGCCAGCAATCGGAGTGTTGCTGGTTACTGGGGTTCAATTCCCACCTTCTACCTTCCTAGTCACGTCCGTTGTGTCCTTGGGCAAGACACTTCACCCTTTGCCTCTGATGGGTGCTGGTAGCGCCTTGCATGGCAGCTCCCGCCATCAGTGTGTGAATGTGTGTGTGAATGGGTGAATGTGGAAATAGTGTCAAAGCGCTTTGAGTACCTTGAAGGTAGAAAAGCGCTATACAAGTACAACCCATTTATCATTTATTTATTTACACGTAAACCAACTATGGTGAGTTCAAGGACCGCCAAAATTTGTAGGACAAAACGGCGTTGGCCAAATACTGTCATCAGTGAAGCATTAACACAAACTTATTAGGCTTTCTAACTATTAGAAAGGTTTGTGTTATGTTTGTCCTCCTACAGAAACATTATTAAAACAACAAATGTATTTTCCACACATTTTTTCCATTTTTGAAAAAGCTCTAGGGAGCCACCAGGGCGGTGTTAAAGAGCCGCATGCGGGTTGCTGACCCCTGTCCTAGCTAAATGGGGACAAGCGGTAGAAAATGAATGGATGGGTGGATACTAGCACAGGCAACACAGCCTTTTGTCGAATGTTCACCCTCTTATGTGCAACGGTTTAGGAGTAGAAGAGCTAGCTTACGCAAACGAATGTTCTCGTGTGTTCACGCTGTTTCCTCCAGGGCTTTATTTATTATTCCCAAAGCTACAACAACAAAGCTGTTGTTAAACTTCCTAACACTGATTCCTTATTTGTCGGCTTCTAGTTGTTTGTCCCATCGCTTCTGAAACACTTCTGGTGACCTATTTGGTCTTCAGTTCTTTTGTGGAAATTGAAATGGATTGTAATGTCAAATGAAATGACTCAGCACATGTTTGATTCTGCACATAAGCCATCAATGAGAAGGCGATTCATCAAAACACACTATGTATGCATGATTCCTAAAAAACATGTCCATTTTTATAATTCAAAGCCTTTTTCCAACTGCTGCATTCTCCAATGTGCCCTTTGCTCTCGCTCTACAACAAATCTCATTTACTTGCCAGTTTCTTTTATGGATTTGGTTATTGACCACAATCAGAATGTGAGATCAGACTATGCGCCTTTTGTCCTGGTTATTCCAGACCCACATTTCTAGTTTTCTGACTTTCTCTCTCTCTCTCTCTCTCCCTGGTTCTTTTTCTCGCTCGGGCACCAACTGAAAATAAAGTCAGTCAGTCAGGAACGGAGCAGTCATTGTTAGAACGCTCGCATAACCTTTGGTCTCCCTTCTTTTCAGGCATGGAAGAAACGGTGGTTCATGCTTCGCAGTGGCCGTTTGACAGGCGACCCGGACGTGTTGGAGTACTACAAGAATGACCACGCCAAGAAGCCCATTCGTGTGATTGACCTCAACTTGTGTGAGCAGGTACAGTTGCTCTTCCAACCTAGGCTGTCATCCATTTTCACATGTTTTTCTTTTTTTTGTGCATTCTAAGTCGTAAAATACTGCACGTACGAGGTGGCTAACAATGCAGCTAAGGGAAGTACTCTATTGCGCCTATTTACATCTCTTGACCTAAATATTAACCAAGTATTAGCGATATTGACATAAGTGCCAACGCAGACAAACTATTTTTTAGTGGAGCCGTTTTGACGGAGAGCTAATTAGCTTGTGCTGCCATATTAACATATTGAGCCGGTGAGCTGCTGCCTCGCCTCGGAGTTGGTAAAAGTTAATTCTGGATTATAAATCAATCAATTAATGTTTATTTATATAGCCCTAAATCGCAAGTGTCTCAAAGGGCTGCACAAGCCACAACGACATCCTCGGTTCAGGACCCTCATCAGGGCAAGGAAAAACTCAACCCAGAAGGATGACAATGAGAAACCTTGGAGAGGACCGCAGATGTGGGTGACCCCCCCCGCCCCCCCAGGGCGACCAGTGCAATGGACGTCGAGTGGATCGAGCATAATATTGTGAAAGTCCTGTCCATAGTGGATCTAACATAATAGTGTGAGAGTCCAGTCCATAGTGGATCTAACATAATAGTGTGAGAGTCCAGTCCATAGTGGATCTAACATAATAGTGTGAGAGTCCAGTCCATAGTGGATCTAACATAATAGTGTGAGAGTCCAGTCCATAGTGGATCTAACATAATAGTGTGAGAGTCCAGTCCATAGTGGATCTAACATAATAGTGTGAGAGTCCAGTCCATAGTGGATCTAACATAATAGTGTGAGAGTCCAGTCCATAGTGGATCTAACATAATAGTGTGAGAGTCCAGTCCATAGTGGATCTAACATAATAGTGTGAGAGTCCAGTCCATAGTGGATCTAACATAATAGTGTGAGAGTCCAGTCCATAGTGGATCTAACATAATAGTGTGAGAGTCCAGTCCATAGTGGATCTAACATAATAGTGAGATTCCAGTCCATAGTGGATCTAACATAATAGTGTGAGAGTCCAGTCCATAGTGGATCTAACATAATAGTGTGAGAGTCCAGTCCATAGTGGATCTAACATAATAGTGTGAGAGTCCAGTCCATAGTGGATCTAACATAATAGTGTGAGAGTCCAGTCCATAGTGGATCTAACATAATAGTGTGAGAGTCCAGTCCATAGTGGATCTAACATAATAGTGAGATTCCAGTCCATAGTGGATCTAACATAATAGTGTGAGAGTCCAGTCCATAGTGGATCTAACATAATAGTGTGAGAGTCCAGTCCATAGTGGATCTAACATAATAGTGTGAGAGTCCAGTCCATAGTGGATCTAACATAATAGTGAGATTCCAGTCCATAGTGGATCTAACATAATAGTGAGTTTCCAGTCCATAGTGGATCTAACATAATAGTGTGAGAGTCCAGTCCATAGTGGATCTAACATAATAGTGAGAGTCCAGTCCATAGTGGATCTAACATAATAGTGTGAGAGTCCAGTCCATAGTGGATCTAACATAATAGTGAGATTCCAGTCCATAGTGGATCTAACATAATAGTGTGAGAGTCCAGTCCATAGTGGATCTAACATAATAGTGTGAAAGTCCAGTCCATAGTGGATCTAACATAATAGTGTGAGAGTCCAGTCCATAGTGGATCTAACATAATAGTGTGAGAGTCCAGTCCATAGTGGATCTAACATAATAGTGTGAGAGTCCAGTCCATAGTGGATCTAACATAATAGTGAGATTCCAGTCCATAGTGGGGCCAGCAGGGGACCATCCCGAGCGGAGACAGGTCAGCAGCGCAGAGATGTCCCCAACCGATGCACAGGCGAACGGTCCACCCCGGGTCCCGACTCTGGACAGCCAGTACTTCATCCGTGGCCACCGAACCGGTGGCCCCCCCCCTCCCCACACAAGGGAGAGGGGGGCAGAGCAGAAAAGAAAAGAAACGGCAGATCAACTGGTCTAAAAAGGGTGTCTATTTAAAGGCTAGAGTATACAAATGATTTTTAAGATGGGACTTAAATGCTTCTACTGAGGTAGCATGTCTAACTGTTACCGGGAGGGCATTCCAATAGTACTGGAGCCCCAATAGAAAACGCTCTATAGCCCGCAGACTTTTTTTGGGCTCTGGGAATCACTAATAAACCGGAAGTGTCAGAAGAGTATAACATACAATGGAATTTGGAAGAAAAAGTGTAAAAATAAGAATTAGCATGTCACTAAACTTGAAGTACACGTTTGTTACTTATGGACTAAGTACATCATATCAAAAGATGATTCTTAGTTTTTTATTCTAATTAGGGTCTAATAAGCCCAAATAGCAAAGAGAAATTAAAAAAAGCATGTAAACAAACAGCTTGGGCCTTAAGAGGTTAATGATGGCTTTTGTTTAGCTTTTCTGTATTTAAATCCCATTTCCTTTAGACACTTTCTAACAGTTGGTTCACAGACGGTGACTCCAGTTCCTGCCCATTTGTTCTCCATTTGTTTTGTTGTGCATTTTTCTGTTTTCAAACATATTGCTTGAAGTTTTCTGATGTTTTCCGTGGTCTACCAGTATGCTTGCCTTTTATAACCTTCCCAAGTTGTACTCTGCCCAGATTTTACACACTGACTGTGACTTTTTCAACATTGCGTAACGATTCACCTTGAAGAACTTTGATGACCCTCATTTGTTTCAATTGCCATCTCTCTTTTTGGAGCCATGATTCATGTCAATCCACCTGGTGCAACAGCTCTCCAAGGTGTGAACGCTCCTTTTTAACGGCGGACTAAAGAACTGATGTAATCTGATGCAGGGGTTGACTTTGGAAAGGAACATTTACAGGGTGAATGTCAGTCTTGCTACTGACAGTTTTGTCATGTTTGTGTTTTCCTGTGTTTGGCATTTTAATTCCTGGCCAGTGCTTTTATTGCTAGTTTCTACTTCCTGTGTTTTTGAACCACTTCCTGTCTGGTGCTCTTGTTTTATCAGTGTTTCCTGTTTGTCACTGTCTTTTGAAGCACCTTTTACTTTCTGTCCCATGTCCTGCCAGCACACCGGATTCTCATTAATGAGTTCTATGTAGTTCCACCTGGGTTCCTCCTTCTGTGCTGGATCATTCTACTTGTTAGTCTGCTTCCTGTGCACCTCCCTGTTGCCAATAAATATACTTTTACCTGCACGCCGTCTGCTATTTACGCATCCTTTGGGTCACACTACAAGCAATGCTCACCTAACCGTGACAGTTATTCCATCATTTTCTCTCAGAATTGAGCGATTCCATATGTTTTTCCGCTAAAAGTGAAACTATTTTGTGGGTATGAAAGAAGCGATCCTTAAACATAGCGTCTTTTTTTAAATCCCACTCCTTTGCCTCCAACAGGTGGATGCCGGGTTGACGTTCAACAAGAAAGACTTGGAGCACAGCTTCATCTTCGACATCAAGACCATCGACCGTGTCTTCTACCTGGTGGCTGACACGGAGGAGGAGATGAATAAGTGGGTACGCTGCATCTGCGACATCTGTGGCTTCAACCCCACCGATGAAGGTAAGATGCGACCAACGCGCTTTATGTACCAAGTAGGGATGTAACTATAAATAATAAATGGGTTATGATAAATGGGTTATACTTGTATAGCGCTTTTCTACCTTCAAGGTACTCAATGCGCTTTGACAGTATTTCTACATTCACCCATTCACACACTGATGGCGGGAGCTGCCATGCAAGGCGCTAACCAGCAGCCATCAGGAGCAAGGGTGAAGTGTCTTGCTCAAGGACACAACGGACGTGACTAGGATGGTAGAAGGTGGGGATTGAACCCCAGTAACCAGCAACCCTCCGATTGCTGGCCCGGCCACTCTACCAACTTCGCCACGCCGTCCCGGTATTAAACGGTTTTAATGACAACTGCAGAAAAACTCCCGGCAGTTGGTATTACGTTGTAAATATAAATGATCGAAAATTTGTGATTTGTAACCATACTTTGATAAACTCACAGACTGACGGACGCTAGCTTGAATGCCAACATGAAAACAAGAGACGTTAACATCTTTCCCCATTAAGAAACAACATACCCCAAATAGGTCTGGGCAAAATGGCCGGATTCACGATAACGTGGGCGCACCAGATTAAAAGGCGCACTGCCGATGAGCGGGTCTATTCAGGTCTATTTTCATACAAAAGGCGCACCGGATTATAAGGCGCACTAAAGGGGTCGTATATATATATTTTTTTCTAAATGTGAAATACTTTCTTGTGGTCTATATCAGTGGTCCCCAACCACCGGGCCGCGGCCCGGTACCGGTCCGTAGACCGATTGGTACCGGGCCGCGGCCGCACAAGAAATTTAAAAAAAAAAAAAATAATAATTTTTTTTTTTTTTATTAAATCAAGATAAAAAAACACAATATATACATTATTTATCAATATAAATCAATGCAGTCTGCAGGGATACAGTCCGTAAGCACACATGATTGTATTTCTTTATGACAAAAAATAAAAAATAACAATTTTTATTTTTTTTTTACAAGTGTATGTAAACTTTTGACCACGACTGTATATATGGTAACGTTACTGTAGTGTAAACTAAATTTATTCATGTGGTATATACATTCTACATTGCTCGCAAAAGCGTCTGCGTGCTGTCTTTATCCACCGTGTTGAAGTTTGCAGGAAGAGTGCATATTTTCCAATAAGTTGTTCATATTCAGACAAGGCAAGAACATCTTTCGTGGATGCGGCCGGCTTGATTTCCGATCTCGTAACTGAAACGCTCACAATTTGACTTGTAACGTCATTCCCAGATCCGACTTACAACTTCCTCTCTTTTTTGAAGGGTTCTGTGGTGGCACTTCCTCTGTTGTCGACAGTTCTGAGCCTAATGATCCAGGTGGCGCTGATTCATTTGTTGTTCCTTCCTTCTCATCTGCCGCTGGCTTTGGCGTACCTTTTAAGTCGCTCTGCACTTTCAGCTACTTATGCAAGCACGCAGTTTGATTTAAAGTGTCTCTATTAATCCTCGATCTTTTCAAAGCTGTCAACTGATAATGCTGCGCCAAGGCCGTACCCCACTGGGATGAAAACAAAAAAAGATCCTTACAACTCTATTGACGCAGCAGAATTATTGGAAGCGGTTGTTAAAACTGCCGCGTGTGTGTGTGGGAAAGCGTGCAGTAAAAGCACAGATTGCCGTCCTCGCAGTTCTTATTACAAAAGAATGTCCTTGGCTCTCCCTTTAGCACTCACTCGCACTTCTGATTGTGAGAGTCGACTCCCACTCCTCTGCGTGTGTGTGTTGCTGAAAGTGCTGCATGCTGACATCGGAGGTGGGAACATTAAGAGTAGGAGGTGTAGATGATCAACAGGTATTTTCCTCTTTCCTTAAGAGGGGGAAGATGTGGGGTTTGGGCAAGAAAGTGGTAAAGATGTGGAATGGTTTGCAACTAGGGGTGTAACAGTACGTGTATTTGTATTGAACCGTTTCGGTACGGGGGGGTTCGGTTCTGTTCGGAGGTGTATCGAACGAGTTCCCATACGAACATATAAAGTAGCCGCCTAAGCTAAAGTCTTAAGCTGCCTGTCTCTGTCAGTACTCTACACAGCACCCAGCATTGTCCCACCCACACAACCATCTGATTGGTTACAAACAGAGCGGTAACAGCCAATCAGTAGTGCGTATTCAGAGCGCATGTAGTCAGTGCTTAGCGTTTAGCAGGTAAGCATCAGGCAGCGGACTCTCCCCAAATGATAATAAACACCTCCCAGTCAACTACTAGTAACATCACTATGAGCCCGTTGACCTTCTGGAAATATAAAAGGCAGCTCAGCTCGCTCGCAGTCCTGGCTTGAGGTGAAGGCTAATTCGCTTTTAGCGTAACGTTAGCTCATTTTGCTGTGCGTGTGTTACGGACATCAAAGCCCTGTCTGTTATTTCACTTGACCTTTTTCTGTGTTGATTGAGCTGTGTTGAAGCAGCAAAAAAGGACATTATGTGAAATGAAGAGTTTCTGTCTCTGATAGTTGATATAATAATGTAAGTGCATCATTAAGCCTACATGAACTCCATGGTGTTCAGGGATGAATAGTCTCTCCTATTGCTATTGTACTATTTTTTCAGCTATAGTTACATGAATCATTAGTAATGCAGCAGCCTAGTTTTGAATGGCAGGGTCCCTGCTATCACATGTTGATAAAAATATAACATTTACATAATACAATTCAACTACAGGCTTCCCAAATGCTGTAATAAATTAAGCATGATGAGTTGACTTGAAACTGTTTAATGTTGCACTTTTTATATGTAGAAGAAAAGTTTTGTCATTTTATTTAATCTGAGCAACAACTTGAGGCAGTTTAATGTTGATTAACGTGGGCAGAATTATTATAGTGTTCCCAATGTTAAAAGGATAAAGCCATTGTTTACAAATTTGGTAAATAAATAAGCCCAAAATGTATATTTTGTTGTTTTCTTACTGTACCGAAAATGAACCGAACCGTGACCTCTAAACCGAGGTACGTACAGAACCGAAATTTTTGTGTACCGTTACACCCCTATTTGCAACTGCATCAAATGTTGAAGTGCAATCCAAATAATGTATAATTATGGGATGTTTAGCATTGTTAGACATAAGCCACTGTGCATGTATATTTGACGCTGCATTCAAGAACACTGGGATATACCACACTTGCATCTTACCAAAAAAAGCAGTGCAGTCGAATGTAAACAACATGGATGCCAACTGTGATAAGCGAGTATTTTGTTTTGATTGTCAATAGACAATCTTTTTTGGGAGCCTTGATGAAGGTTATGGTGGTTATGGTGTCAGTTTATTTCAGGAACATGCATACAAATACAATGTAATACATCGCATGTTTCCAGTTTCTCATTACAGCATGTCCGAAAAGGAGTAGGAGGACGCAGAGCTTATTTAATCTTACTCCTTTTCATATTATAGCAGTTTTTAACACGTTTTTGTACTCAATTTGTATCAACAGTGAATACATTAATAACTAAATAAATGAATACACAATGAGTGAGTAAATAATTATGGTAACACTTTAGTATGGGGAACACATTCACCATCAATTAGTTGCTTATTAACATGCAAATTAGTAACATATTGACTCTTAATTAATCATTAAGTACTTATTAATGCCTTATTCAGCATGGCCTTATTATACAACCAGTAAGCCATTAACTAAGAGTCTTTCCTCAATAACCTGAGAATTATTGCTTTCTAGTAACCCTAACCGTTATATGTTCCCCTAGTGTCCAAATAACTCTAAATTAAGTCTTTGTTACTTTAATAAGCAACTCATTAATGGTCAATATGTACCCCATACTAAAGTGTTATCATAATTATTAAAAACAAAGTTCTCATAGATAAATAGTTTACATTATTAGATGAATAATATTAGCCATTTTTTGATAAGGTTCAAGGTGTTTGTCAGGATTCTTCTTGGCGAAAACCTGGCGTTTGAACAGTTTCTTAAACTGAATAATATACTTATAATATAATATAATTGTTTGGCTTCTTTGAGTAAATCAAAGGAAAAAATATGTTAGGCTCGACCAGAGCTGTTGAACCAAATGTACCAGGGACCCTCAAGGACAAAGTCAACGGAGGCAGTAATAAAGTATAACAGAGTTTAATGAAACTTTACGGAGGAGCGGAGGGATCCCGGGGAGGCGGCGAGGCGTGGGAGACACTGGGTTTGTGGAGGAGGGAGCCTGGAACGAAGCAGAAAGCAGAATCAGCATGGAACAAACGAGCACCAAGTTCTCCTTTAACTAACTCACAGAATACTACTAGATAACTGTAATTCTAAATGCTGTCTATACTGACCACAGGAGTCAACGTTCAAGCGTCGGGCGCCGGCTCTCAGCGGTTTATGTAGGCTGCTCTCTGATGGCTGGGATGTGGAGCAGCTGGGCTGATTGGAACCAGCCACACCTGTGCTGGCTGCAGCAGGCTGAGAGAGACGCCCGGCCCTTGCCCTTAGATGGCGTGCAGGGGAGGGACCAGGAACGTGTGACACAACAGTACCCCCCCCCTTAGGGGAGGCACCGGACGACTGTCCTAGGGCACCTGGATTGTCCCGATAGAAATCGTCCAGCAGGGAGGGGTCAGCCAGGTAGGAACGGGGCACCCAGCTACGGTCTTCAGGGCCGAAGCCCTCCCAGTCCACCAGGTACTGGAATCCTTTCCCACGGCGGCGGACGGCAAGCAGCTTCCGAACCGTCCAAACAGGATCACCACCAGCCAGGACTCGGGGGGGTGGAGGGGCAGAGGTAGGGGGAGACAAGGCACTAGTGGTCACGGCCTTAATCTGGGACACGTGGAACACCGGGTGAACCTTAAGAGCAGGAGGGAGATTCAGACGAACTGCAACGGGGTTGATAACACTGTCCACAGTGTAGGGTCCGACATAACGAGGATTCAACTTGCGGGTTGAAGTCTGGGACGTCTGCAGGGGCAGGTCCCGGGCCAATAGCCAGACCTTCTGACCAGGCTGATAGTCAGGTGCACGCACCCTCCGGCGGTTGGCACCACGCTGGGTACGTGCAGAGGCACGGAGTAACGCAGCGCGGGCAGCCTCCCAGATGCGTAGACACCGGCGGAGGTGGGCTTCGGTGGAGGGAACTGCTACCTCCACTTCCTGTTCGGGAAACAGAGGGGGTTGGTAACCCAGCGAGCATTGAAAGGGTGACATGCCGGTGGCAGAGCTCTCCATGGTGTTGAGGGAATATTCCACCCAGGGTAAGTACTTAGCCCAAGAAGAGGGGTTGCTGGAGGCAACACAGCGAAGAGTCTCCTCAACTGTCTGGTTAGCGCGCTCCGTCTGCCCATTGGATTGTGGATGGTATCCAGAGGAGAGGCTGGCCGTGGCTCCAATACCCTTGCAAAAGGCCTTCCACACCTTGGAGATGAACTGGGGACCACGGTCTGACACGATGTCAGAAGGAATGCCGTGGGGGCGGACAACATGGAGGGTTAGGAGGTCAGCCGTCTCAGCAGCAGACGGGAGTTTGGGGAGAGGGACAAAATGAACTGCTTTAGAGAATCGGTCGACCACCGTCAGAATGGTGTCACAGCCCTGGGACACAGGAAGCCCAGTAACGAAGTCCATACCTATGTGAGACCAAGGCCGACTCGGAATAGGAAGGGGTTGTAGCAGGCCTGCAGGAGGCCTGTGTGAAGCCTTACTACGGGCGCAGACGGTGCAGGCGGCCACAAATTCCCTGACATCCTTCTTGAGGGTTGGCCACCAGAACCTCTGAGCAATGAACGAAGCTGTCCTGCGCTCTCCAGGGTGACAGGCAACACGGCTGGAGTGCCCCCACTCCAATACCGGTGTACGGACGGCATCAGGAACAAACTGTCTGTTCTGAGGGCCGTTGCCAGGGTCGGGCTGGTTCTCTAAGGCCTGCCTCACCACAGCGTCGATGGCCCACGTGACTACACCTACCACCCGGGCAGGGGGCAGGATGGTGTCGGAATCCGATTCCTCCTGGACAGCAGGATCTTCGTTAGAGAACTGACGAGAGAGAGCGTCCGCTCTGACGTTCTTGGAACCTGGGCGGTAGGTGAGGGTGAAATCAAACCGGCTGAAGAATAAGGCCCAGCGGGCCTGCCTGGAGTTAAGCCTCTTCGCCGTCTTCAAGTAGGTCAGATTCTTGTGGTCTGACCACACGATGAACGGCAGCTTCGCTCCCTCCAACCAGTGTCTCCATTCCTTCAGAGCGTCGTGGACCGCCAACAGCTCCTTGTTTCCCACGTCGTAGTTCCTCTCTGCGGGGTCGTAGCTCCTGGAGAAATAGGCGCACGGATGAATCTTCTGATCCTCTTCGGACCTCTGGGAAAGGACGGCTCCGATGCCTGTGTCAGAAGCGTCCACCTCGACAATGAACTGTCTTGTCGAGTCAGGGTGGATTAGCACGGGTGCTGTGGAGAACAGACTCTTGAGCTTGAAAAAGGCTGTCTCGGCTCGAGACGTCCAGGAAAAGGGACGCGAAACGGAGGTTAGAGCATTAAGGGGGGCAGCGATCTGACTGTAACCCTTGATAAACCGGCGTAGAAAACCGGCGAAACCCAGGAATCGTCTGAGCTGAGTCCGGTTAGTAGGACGTGGCCACTCCTCCACGGCTTTGACCTTGGCAGGATCCGCACGCATCTGTCCAGCTTCCACAACGTTGCCAAGGTATGTCACCGAGTCAGAGTGGAAGACACACTTCTTAGCCTTGACGAACAGGCGGTTCTCCAACAACCGCTGGAGAACAAGGCGGACATGCTGGTGGTGTTCCTCCACAGACCTGGAGAAGATAAGGATGTCATCCAAATACACCACCACAAAGATGTTTAGCATATCTCGTAGCACATCATTCACGAGGGCTTGAAACACCGCCGGGGCATTGGAAAGCCCAAAAGGCATCACAAGGTACTCAAAATGGCCAAGGTGGGTGTTGAAGGCCGTCTTCCACTCGTCACCGTCTCTGATCCGAACTAGGTGGTAGGCATTGCGGAGATCAAGCTTAGTGAACACTCGGGCATGAGTGAGTGGCTCAAGAGTGGAACTAATAAGGGGAAGTGGATACTTATTCTTCACTGTGATGTCATTGAGACCACGATAGTCAATGCAAGGTCTCAGACCACCATCCTTCTTGTCTACAAAGAAGAAGCCTGCCCCCAGAGGCGAGGACGACGGCCTGATGATGCCAGAGAGCAGGGACTCCGCAATGTAGTTGTGCATCGACTCCTTCTCTGGTAGGGAGATGTTGTAGAGATGCGACTTAGGATAGGGAGCCCCAGGCAGGAGATCAATGCCAATATCATAGGGCCGGTGCGGAGGAAGTGAGAGTGCTTTATCCTTACTGAATACCAAGGCAAGGTCATGATAAACAGGTGGAACACCAGTGATGTCGGGGGGAGAGGACATGGGTTTGGGTCTGCTTGAAGGGGACAGGGCGGAGCGCAGACAGGTTGCATGGCATGCGGTGCTCCAGCCCAAAATACGACCAGAGGCCCAGGAGATGTGAGGTTCATGCCTCTCCAACCAAGGTCTACCCAACACCAGGGGCGCTGTTGGGGCGTGTAGAACAAAAAAGCGGATGGTTTCAGAGTGATTTCCAGACAGAGTGAGTGTGAGGGGTTCTGTGGAAAAGGATATAGTTCCCATGGAGTGTCCGTCGATCGCTTGGGGAGACAGTGTGCGATCTAAAGGAACTAAAGGAATGCCCGCCTGGTGAGCCAAAGAGATGTCCATGAGGCACTCGTCTGCACCGGAGTCAATGAGGGCACTAACAGACAGTGTCTCTTCATTCCAGGTCAAGGTTGCAGGGAAAAGTCGGTTGGAATGATTCTTGGGCTGGGGAAGAGTTGTTTGGCTCACCAGTATAGCCCCTACCGGCGAGCTGGGTCTTTTGGGCGGATCGGGCAGACCTTGATGAAATGTCCTGGCTCACCACAGTAAAGACACAGCTGGTTGGTGAGCCTTTGTTCCCTCTCAGCTAGTGTCAGCCGGGACCGGCCGATCTCCATGGGCTCGGCAGGCCCGGGTGAAGAGGGAGCAGGGAGGAGCATAAGCTGTCGAGGTTGTGGAGTGGAGCGAGGAGATGGTGAAGTGCGGGTCACTGAAGTAGAGCGACTGGACCCAGGAGGAGGAGAGCTTCGTTGGGCTCGGTCCGCATGGCGCTCCTGAAGTCGTGTTCCCATCTTAAGGGCCAGGGATATGAGCTCATTAAGAGTCTGTGGGCTGTCACGGACCAAAAGATCTTTAATAGAATCACTCAGCCCCTTGCGGTAGACACTAAGAAGGGCGTGGTCGTTCCACTGGCTTTCAGCAGCAAGGATCCGGAACTCCAAAGTATACTGAGCCACAGAACGTGACCCTTGGCGAATAACTAGCAAACGGCTGGAAGCATCTTGTCCGTCAGTAGGGTGGTTAAACACAGCTTGAAACTCACTCTTAAACTGAGAGTAGTTAGTGGCAAAGACAGGGTTGTTCTCTACTGCTGCAATAGCCCAATTAAGAGCGTCGTTGACCAGGAGGGACATGATGAGAGCAATCTTCGAACCATCAGAAGTATATTTGGATGGCTGATGAGTAAAAAGTAACTCACACTGTGCCAGGAAGCCCCTGCAATGACCAAAATCACCATTAAATGGCCTAGGACTGACTAAGCCAGGCTCAGACTGAGGCTGCTGTGTGCTGGGGAGGACGGGGTTAACAGGCTGGTTTGAAGAACTTGAAGCAGAGTTAGATTCAGCTGAAACATGTGCTGTAAGGACCTCCAGGGTCTTCTGTATGCCGAGCAAGACTCCAGAAATGTCATTCACTTGGCCAGACAGAGCAGCCACATTACCAACAGTAGTTTGTGAAGTCTTCTCAAGCACAGCAATTTGGGATTGAACAGTGGGAAAAGCTTTGTTCAATTCTTCATGCAAAGTGGACAGTTGTGTGGCCTGGCCAAACACAAGCTCTCGTAATTCAGGGTTCTTCTGTCCCTCTGTCCCTGAGGACCCGGTTTGGTTCATTTTGGCTTGAACGTTCTGTTAGGCTCGACCAGAGCTGTTGAACCAAATGTACCAGGGACCCTCAAGGACAAAGTCAACGGAGGCAGTAATAAAGTATAACAGAGTTTAATGAAACTTTACGGAGGAGCGGAGGGATCCCGGGGAGGCGGCGAGGCGTGGGAGACACTGGGTTTGTGGAGGAGGGAGCCTGGAACGAAGCAGAAAGCAGAATCAGCATGGAACAAACGAGCACCAAGTTCTCCTTTAACTAACTCACAGAATACTACTAGATAACTGTAATTCTAAATGCTGTCTATACTGACCACAGGAGTCAACGTTCAAGCGTCGGGCGCCGGCTCTCAGCGGTTTATGTAGGCTGCTCTCTGATGGCTGGGATGTGGAGCAGCTGGGCTGATTGGAACCAGCCACACCTGTGCTGGCTGCAGCAGGCTGAGAGAGACGCCCGGCCCTTGCCCTTAGATGGCGTGCAGGGGAGGGACCAGGAACGTGTGACACAACAAAATATATGACAAAAATACAATAGAATGTACTACAAACTACATTAGTTCTATGAAGTAATGTATTTATTTATATATGCACCTTATTGCTTTTTTTATCCTGCACTACCATGAGCTATTGTATCGAAATTTCGTTCTTATCTGTGCTGTAGAGTTCAAATTTGAATGACAATAAAAAGGAAGTCTAAGTCTAATGTTCAGAGTGGACTTCTACGGTATCTTCCTCCAGCTGCTTTTCTTACAAGCACACCGTCAGTAGCTTTTCCATATTTTCATGTATAAATGTCCGCGGTTAGCTACACGGTCATGTTTTGATGATTTATTCTTTTAATTCAATGAATATCATTGTCCTTCACACTCCCTTTCCAAGTACCCATGCTTGGAAAACCAAGTTATGTCGATCTTTAGCTATAAGCTAATGCTAATGTTTTGGTCGCATCATACGGGGATCACTCTGGCATTTGCTACTCTAACCACCCCTACTAATGGTGCTTGTAACTCAAATTGTTGCTTGCATCTTAAAGCATAACAATTAGCCGAGAGACGGCCCTTATCTCAAAACACTCTTAAGTTGGGACATTCTTGGGCAGTGTTTTTGGCATTCAAAGTTTAGGAACAAGCTGCCTGTCAGTACACCAGTTTTTGTGGGATTGCAGCCAATCAGAAGCAGAGTAGGGGGGGCTCAAAACTTTGCCAGCAAACTAGTGTTGCAGGGCACACAGACTCATTAAACAAAATAAGAATATTGCAGTCAAAAAGTATAACAAGAAAAAGAGTTTAAAAGAGTATTGGACATTAAAAAAAAAAGAATTTTACCCCAAACTTTTAATCCCGCACATACTGGAAGACAAATATATTGTACATACAGACACACATACAAATAATTATACATACATATATATATATATATATATATATATATATATATATATATATATATATATATATATATATATATATATATATATATATATATATATATATATATACTACCGTTCAAAAGTTTGGGGTCACGCAAACAATTTTGTGGAATAGCCTTCATTTCTAAGAACAAGAATAGACTGTCGAGTTTCAGATGAAAGTTCTCTTTTTCTGGCCATTTTGAGCGTTTAATTGACCCCACAAATGTGATGCTCCAGAAACTCAATCTGCTCAAAGGAAGGTCAGTTTTGTAGCTTCTGTAACGAGCTAGACTGTTTTCAGATGTGTGAACATGATTGCACAAGGGTTTTCTAATCATCAATTAGCCTTCTGAGCCAATGAGCAAACACATTGTACCATTAGAACACTGGAGTGATAGTTGCTGGAAATGGGCCTCTATACACCTATGTAGATATTGCACCAAAAAGCAGACATTTGTAGCTAGAATAGTCATTTACCACATTAGCAATGTATAGAGTGTACTTCTTTAAAGTTAAGACTAGTTTAAAGTTATCTTCATTGAAAAGTACAGTGCTTTTCCTTCAAAAATAAGGACATTTCAATGTGACCCCAAACTTTTGAACGGTAGTGTATATATATATATATATATATATATATATATATACATACGTACATTAACTTCTATATAAATACGCACACACATCGATACATACATACACTTATGCATTCAATCACGTTTCATCAAACATATATCAACATTCCCCCTAGAGGAAACTGGGTAAAAAAACTACACTGATAAAACCTCAACCTATTGTTACTATAACAATCTACAAGGTTAATACAGCTTGCTACTCTTTTTTCACCTCCATTTATCTCCTGTCTTTTGTAATTTAAATTATAATTACATATGTATTGTTGCTTTTGAAACAATTGTATGGTTGATAATAGATGTTATAATATTGTTATTCATTATCAATAGTGATATTTCTAGTGGTATTTGTATTGCTCCATTTGTAGTGTAATAATGTTCATTGTCATTTCTGTGTTATTAATATTTACTCACTAACTGCTTCTTTGCTATCATTTTTCGTATTATATTTGTACATATCCTATTTACTGATGTTGTTGTTGTCTCTCTGTCTCGTCCCCGCAATATCTACCGGTCTTCTTTTTTCTTTTCTTTTTTTGTGCCAAACATCAAATAAATCCATTCAATAAAGTCAAATACAAATAAGCCAACGAGAAGTATCCCACACTTCTCTTTTGTAAAGTAAATCTGTACATCAAATATGGGCATCTACATCAATATGATTTGCCTGAGTGGCTGGACAGGACAAAAAAAATGTACCTTAATCAGGCGCAAAGCTAATGTGTTTGATTTGTTCTGAAACAATTGCATGAGCTGAGAATGCCAATATAAAACATGATGTAACAAAACATGACAATTAACAACAGTACTATCCACACACTACATACAGTCATGGCCAAAAATATTGGCACCCCTGCATTTCTGTCAGATAATGCACCACTTCTCCCAGAAAATTGGTATTCACATGTTTATTTCTTTTGTTTGCTTTAGAACAACACAAAAAATGCCAAAACTGATATTTTACACAGAACTCCAAAAATGGACTGGACACAATTATTGATTGATTGAAACTTTTATTAGTAGATTGCACAGTACAGTACATATTCCGTACAATTGACCACTAAATGGTAACACCCAAATAAGTTTTTCAACGTTAATCAATTCATGGTAATGGTAATTGGCACCCTCAACTAGGGATGTCCGATAATAGCTTTTTGCCGATATCCGATATTCCGATATTGTCCACCTCTTTAATTACCGATACCGATATCAACCGATACCAATATCAACCGATATATGCAGTCGTGGAATTAACACATTATTATGCCTAATTTGGACAACCAGGTATGGTACTTTTTTTAAAAATTTGTAAAATAAGATGAATAAATTAAAAACATTTTCTTGAATAAAAAAGAAAGTACAACAATATAAAAACAGTTACATAGAAACCAGTAATGAATGAAAATTAGTAAAATGAACTGTTAAAGGTTAGTACTATTAGTGGACCAGCAGCACGCACAATCATGTGTGCTTACGGACTGTATCCCTTGCAGACTGTATTGATATATATTGATATTTAATGTAGGAACCAGAATATTAATAACAGAAAGAAACAACCCTTTTGTGTGAATGAGTGTAAATGGGGGAGGGAGGTTTTTTGGGTTGGTGCACTAATTGTAAGTGTATCTTGTGTTTTTTATATTGATTTAATAAAAAAAAAAAAAAAAACGATACCGATAATAAAAAAAACGATATCGATAATTTCCGATATTACATTTTAACGCATATATCGGCCGATAATATCGGCAGGCCGATATTATCGGACATCTCTACCCTCAACGTAATATTTGGTAGCACACCCTTTGGAAAAAATAACTGAAATCAATGGCTTCCTGTAGCCATCAATGAGTTTCTTACACCTTGCTACTGGAATTTTGGACCACTCTTCTTTTGCGTACTGCTTCAGGTGTCTCAGATTTGAAGGGTGCCTTCTCCCAACTGTTGTTTTTACATCTCTCCACAGACGTTCTGTAGGATTTAGATCTGGACTCATTGATGGCCACTTCACTCTCTAGCGCTTTGTCTTAAGCCATTTTTGTGTGCTTTTTGAAGTATGCTTTGGGTGGTTGTCCTGCTGGATGGAGACCCAGCTTTCTGACACTGTAAAACTTACCTCCTTCACATTCATCCTCGAGCACACACAGACACACACACCACGGCACATATGTGTTAAAAAACATCTAATGACTTGTCCAACATTTCACAGCGACTGTCGAGCTGTGAAGTTTTAAATAACACCAAATGAGTCAAAGCCATTGGTCTTATTTTTTCATTTCATAATTTTTTTGCACCATTACTGGCTGACCAAACTATTAGGTACACAAACTACAGCCACACTACAGGTATATACAGTATGGTAAGGTGTGACCATGCTACAATAATATATAAGGTGTATCATTTTGTGTATGTGCATTTGTAAATTGAACAATATGCAATTATTTGACTTTTTTTTATATTGTATTTCTATAGCTGTTTATTCATTGTACTTTTTTATTCTGTGTTATCTATACCAGCATGCTGTGTTATTACTGTAAGCCAGAATTTCCCGACCAACCCTCCCACTCTCGCAGCGACTATAAATAGTATCATTTGTCTTGAAAATTGTTATAAGTACACCTGTGCATGACATTCTATCGCTAATAACATTAAATAAAACAAAAAAGATTAATGAAATATAGATTAAGTTATACCAAAAAATAGCTTTAGTACCATGGTTTTTTAGTCTGTAACAGAAAAGATTTCAAGTCAATCAATAAATCCAACTTGATTTATGAAGCGCTTTTCATACATGAAAGAAATACATCGCAAAGTGCTTTACAAAGTTAAAAACAATACCCCGATGACCCATATATCCCCCATTATCACATACGCACACACAAACACACGCACACAACATACAAATTTGTGTGACTATATAGATAAATGATTGCATGGCCGAATACAGAGGACACATGTGAGTAAACACTATCACAGGAGCCATCTGCACCAGGAGGTCATCAAACCATGGCCACCTGGACGCTGGTGCAACAAATTTGCCTGAAATTAAAAAAGAAAATGAAATCCTTATTTAAACTATAAACATTTGTTGACCGGCTTCAGCCATTTGATTTTGGAAAATGTAATTAAACAAACTCAATAAATAATAATTAATTTAAATTGATCAGCAACATTAAAAGAAGAGCACAGTATACACTGCAAAAAGTCAGTGTTTAAAAATAAGAATTTTTTTTACAAAAATGAGGGGTATTTTATTTGAACTAAGCAAAATTATCTGCCAATACAAGAAAATTTGGCTAGTCAAGACTTTCCAAAACAAGTCAAATTAGCTAACTTCAATTAACCCAAAAATACCTTAAAATAAGTATATTCTCACTAATAACAAGTGCACTTTTCTTGGTAGAAAAAAAAGAAGAGACCTTTTTGCTCAATATGTTGAAAAATATTCTTAAATGAAGTAAATGCTAGTGCCATTGTCTTGACATAATGATATGCGCTCGGCATTACATTTCGTGAAACCAGCAAACTTATACTAAAAACTAGTTTATTGTTCTTAATGGAAAGGCAACAAGGCAACCGCTTGTTACTCTCGGGGTCTCCTAGCCGCTCAGGCAAATCATATGGTCTAAAAATGCATTTTTCCATCGATAACATGACATCATCGCGCCAAGTGCGTGCTCTTTCAGTCAATTAGTGCGCATATATACAGCCCGGCCCAAAAAAAATGTATTGTAATTTTGAAGAATTTATCTGAATATGCATGAACTATTTCTGTTCAAAATTGTTATAAATGTCACATGTTAAATGTTTAAATATTAATCAGTCAGTTTACTGTACTGTGCCAACTGTACTACTATAGGAGTCCGTATTTTCTGTTGTTTCATTGAAAATAAAACAGCAAAGTCCATTTGGCTGTCATCCGTTTTAATTATGAGCCACAATCGTGTCAAAGTCATGATTTTTTTTTTCATGCATGAAATAAAGTAGTTTTATACTTGTGAGTGTTGATGACACAGCTGTGCAACAGTTGATATTCTAGTTTCAAGCATGTTTTACTCAATATAGCTCATCAAATCTCAGCAACAAGCTGTAATATCTTACTAAGACAATTTAGGACCAAAACCCTTAAAACAAGTAAAACACTCTAGCATAAAATCTGCTTAGTGATAAGAATTATCTTATCAGACAGAAAATAAGCAAATATCACCCTTATTTGAGATATTTCATCTTACTTAGATTTCAGTTTTTGCAGTGTATAAAACATAACCTACAAAACAAAAATGAATATAACAGTATATGCAATTTTTTTTAAATAAATCAAAATGAGTAATGGCTATAAAGAGCATGTTTTGCAGTGCACAACTTTTCGAAGTGGTGTTTGAAGCATGATACTGATAAAGCATATTCCCTAGGGGTCAAAAGACTGCCGTAAGCTTCAATTTCCCTGCAGGCACACAACAAAGACTCAATAAAATCGGATCTCATTCAAACTTAAAGGGAGAAAGTTGTGAAAAGATGCACCCCTTACTGTGTTGAACGTCTTTGCAGAGGCACGTCCGGACTTATCAGCTAATTATCCACAAGTCATTTTTGCCTGTTGTATGCTAGCAAATCATCACCCCTGTCATTTCCAGTCCTGCACCGTGACTGTATGATATTAATATGCTATTGTTATCTAACCAGGAGTCTTTTTCTTCCAGAGGCTGCAAAAGCTGCCCACCAGTCCGCCATCGGGGGTCTGGTGGTGGACACGCCGCCCCACCCGGCGCTCGGCAACATCCTGGGCCCGGCAGCGGCGGTGCTGTCCAGCGTGCCCCCGCCCTACCAGCCGGTCAGCGTGCGCCATCTGGACTCCCAGTCCAGCACGGAGGACCTCCCGGATTACTTATGGCTGGTTAACTGTGAGAGCAAAAAGCCCGAACCCAACAGGTAAGAAGGACCGGACCGTCTCCGTCGCCTGCGAGACGGCGTCCTGTCTTCCTTTGCTTTCTATCCCGACTGCCACTCTTTGTCTCCATGCCGGCTGGCCTTTGTGTAGCTCCGCGCCGCTTCGCTTGTCTTTGGAGGGAGACCGGGAGTATTTGCTCCTGGAGGAGTGCGAGAGCAGGACTCTTTCTCCACAGCCTAGTCTGTGAGTGGTGCCGCCAGTCTGCTTGTGTGGAGTGTCTCACCCTGTTAGGACCACAAAAAAAAAAACCCAACCTCCAGCAAGGATTGCGGTCCATTTGAGGTGTTTGAACCATCTAACAATTTAGATCAGACCCGTTTAGTCATCACGTGCATGTTTTGAAACTAACCAACAGCATTTGAGTCAGTGTTCAAAAACAAGAAAAAAAAAATACAAAAATGAGGGGTATTTTATTTGAACTAAGCAAAATTATCTGCTAATAGATCAAGAAAATTCGGCTTGTCGAGACTTTCCAAAACAAGTCAAATTAGCTAACCTCAATGAACCCAAAAATACCTTAAAATAAGTATATTCTCACTAATAACAAGTGCACTTTTCTTGGTAGAAAAAAAAGAGACCTTTTTGCTCAATATGTTAAGATTAAAGATTAAAGTACCAAGGATTGTCACACACACACTAGATGTGGTGAAATTTGTCCTCTGCATTTGACCCATCCCCTTGGGGAGCAGTGGGCAGCAGCGGCGCCGCGCCCGGGAATCATTTTGGTGATTTAACCCCCAACTCCAATTGATGCTGAGTGCCAAGCAGGGAGGGAACCGGGTCCCATTTTTATAGTCTTTGGTATGACTCGGCTGGGATTTGAACTCCAACCTACCGATCTCAAATCGGTAACAAATAATTTTTCTATTAAATAGGCTTTACTTTGCATTTTAATTAACGTGGGATCATTTTTTGTATCTAGAAATAATAGTACCAACTTTTTTTTTTTTTTTTTCTCCAACATTTGTGGCACTGGTGTGGCGCCCCCTAATGGACGGCGCCCTTAGCATTTGCCTATACGGCCTATGCCACGGGCCGGCCCTGTGTGTGTATATATAAAACATAATTAGTGAAGTTTAGCTAGTAATAACCACTGCTCAAGCACCAGCCCGTTTGCCCTGCTTTAAGGAGACTTATTATACAAGTATAGAAGAGCAGGCAGCAGCTCACACATTCTCATACTTTCTATAACATCCAGGCAGAAGATATGTCAGCCAGCTTGAAAAATGTCTCAACTATAAGCTGCGTAAATAAGCCCAGCATTTTTATTCAAATGTTTGTTATATTACGGTTAAATTTTACAATGTATTAAATCCATACAATTGTCTAGAACTGACTTATTGTCATGTAAAGAAATCCCATATTTTTTAAATACATTTTCCCAGGAGATTTTCTATATTTAAAGATGCAAATGGGTGATGCTCTTCTTTGACACATGTAGTGAAAGTACGGATGTTTTTGCTGCTAAGTTAACCACAACATTAGCGCCACAAAGAACTACTAGTCCGACATTTCTTAAAAAATGATGTTTAAAAACAACAACTGAAAGTCTTGTCCAGCTGTTTACTGATGTATAATATTCATGTTTAAATAACTTTTACTGCAAATGAATATCGGCCTCCTTGTCTACTAATAATCGGTATTATACGGCCCTAAAATATCATTGGTCGATCTCTAGGCAAATAGAAGTAAGGAAAAGTAATCAATAGGAACAGAATAAAATGGAATATACTGTATTATCATTGCCAATCAAGAACAAGGGAATTGCGGGTCATCCACCAGCAGCAATACACAAGAGAAAAATAGATATTTTAACAAAATTCTAAAAACAAGGATACAAATATTGAAAATAATAAAAGTAATAAAATAGGAAAAATTTGTTATTGACACAGAGAAAATGTATAACTTGGAGAAAATAGGAACAATAACAAATACAAGCACAGAAAATAATTTAGAAATAATAAATATTGGAGGGTTTGTTTTTATTTGATTGCACAATTCATGAGGTATTTTTGAATATAAAATGTCATCGTTTGGTGGATGCTTACAGTGGGCTTGTTTTCCAAAGATTTACTGATTCAAACATTGATGATACGCGCCCCGCCTGTGCACACGCGTGTAGGAAAAGGACGACGTTAAGTCGCAGGAGCGGTGTTTGAAGTGATTTCTGGTGTCGGAGACCTGTATCCGCTTTTAAGTCATTTCCTTTGCCAAGATCTCTTCTTTGCGGGTGTGAGAGCCAGTCACAGCCACTGTAGTCATAGTCGCCGGGGGCGTGGTCCACTCAAGCAAATAACCTGTCAGGGTCTTGTTGCGTTTGACCAGATGTTCCTCCAAGTGGGATGTAAAACGCTGGTCAGTCCCAAGTTCCTTTGATGACATATAAACTGAACTCAAATGTACCACCAAGCACAGGACAGGTATTTTGTCATTTATTTTCAAATATTTGAGAATAGAGACCAGCCTCGAACAACACATACAAATGCATAGCCCAAGTTGATCTGACAACATCCCGGAATGCACTCTCCTCTTCAATATCCCCCCCCCCCCCCCGCCCTCACGGCCGCACAGATGCCCATTGTGTCCGTTATCTCAAGTCGGCCCGAGAAGGGAAGCAGGGAGGACTCCTCTTCTCTGCCTCCTACTTCAAGGCCGTCCACAGTGCAAGCACTTTGTCATGAGACGATCAAAACAATGAAAAGAGTACAAGATGGAACATTAGCTATCTAAAATATGACTATAGAAATATAGAAAGAAGTAACTCTTAATTATGGATAAATGTGGATATATGCATCCGTCAGTCTCTTAATTAGTGCAGGGTCAAAAAACATTAGCATTACCAGCTGTGGCTGTAGGCGACTGCTACTGATGTTGTTTTATTAACCCCACAAGATGGCAGTAGCTGCATATGAAGTATCCAGCTCTGCATGTGCCTTAAAAAGTTGCTCGTCATGCATGTCACACAATGAACTCGTCATCCCAATGAATGCTGATCGAGCAGTTTTCCACTTTCTCATGTGCTCCAAGCTATTCAAGTTAAAACCATTATAATGAACAGCAGTCTCAATTAGTGCCTGCTTCTAGTTTGAGAAATAATGACACTTTGAGTATTAGTAGTAGAGATTGGCCAATTATTCACACCCACGACCATGAAAGGGTGGAAAATGGACGGTTAGATGGGTATTTGGTATTTTGACTTTTGTCAATTTCGGACTACAACATAACTACACGTTATGCGTAGGCTCATTAAAGGAGCGCCGCCAGGTCCATGTTGCGTCATTCAAACACGACAAATATGGATGGCAAATAGGAGACTTATTACATTGAAGTAAGGAAGAGGCAGCAGTGTACACATTCTCATACTCTAACATTCAGAAAAAATAATGAAAAGCCAGCTTGAAAAAAATGTGAAGTGTCACAGAATAGTTTTTATTTAAATGTTTGCAATATTTAATGTTTCCTCACAAAGAATCATTCAATTTATCAAATCCACAAACTGCTATAAAATTGTATATACTGTACTTGAGTAGATGGCAAGTTATTGCGATGTAGAAAAATCAAGTTTTTACCAATTTTCCGTAGATTTCCCATATTTTGAAATGCAAATGTTGTTGCTCCTCTTAGTCAGCAACCCGCGGCTCTCGAGCCACGTGCAGTTCTTTAGTGCCGCCCGAGTGGCTCCCAAGAGTATTTTTAAAAAAGGATTGAAAATGGAAAAAGATGTGGGAAAATTTTTTTTTTTGTTTTAAAGTATGTTTTTTGTTTGAGGACAATCATGACACAAACCTTCCCAATTGTTAGAAAGCCCACTGTTGAATATGTTTGTGTGTATGATTCACTGATGGTGAACATCGTTTTGTCCTACTAATTTCGGCGGTTTTTGAATGCACCATAGTGTGGACTGTGACGCAACAGTAAAATCTTCCACTCCTTCTTTGTCTCATTTTGACCACCAAACGTTTTATGCTGTGCCTGAATGCACAAAGGTGCACTTTGTTGATGTTATTGACTTGTGTGGAGTGCTAATCAGGCATATTTGGTCAGTGCATGACTGCAAGCTAATCGATGCTAACATGCTATTCAAGCTAGCTGTATGTACATATTGCATCATTATGCTTCGTTTGTAGGTATATTTGAGCTCATTTAATATCCTTTACTTGTATCCTCTTTGTATATAATTTACTTGTGCATGTCTCATGACACATTACCTGTATGTAATATTGTCTGCATTTCAGATAGTTGTTTGTGTGCCATGTTGTTCCAGACCACAGCAAACGTTACCCAGCTTGCCAAATATTGTAAAATCTATTAGCTTTTAAAGTTTCCTTTAACTTGGACACACACATCTGTACCTTTTGGCCTTTAAAAGCCAGTAATTTCCAGGAGTTATCTCACCCTCTGAGTAGCCTCTGATTTACTAATGGTTTCTAATGTTGTAAAAATGTGTAGAATAAATAATTACATTTCAACATTCCTGTCAACGAAGGTTTGCTTCAGCCTGCGACACGTAGTCATTTTGATAGTAGGCTAATATAGCTAATATAGACACTTACGTCATGTGTTGCCTTCATTATAACACTTATATAAGACTTTTAAAGTCATTTTGATAGTAGGCTAATCTAGCTAATATAGACACTTACGTCATGTGTTGCCTTCATTATAACACTTATATAAGACTTTTAAAGTCATTTTGATAGTAGGCTAATATAGCCACTTACGTCATGTGTTGCCTTCATTATAACACTTATATAAGACTTTTAAAGTCATTTAGATAGTAGGCTAATATAGACACTTACGTCATGTGTTGTCTTCATTATAACACTTATATAAGACTTTTAAAGTCATTTTGATAGTAGGCTAATATAGCTAATATAGACACTAACGTCATGTGTTGCCTTCATTATAACACTTATATAAGACTTTTAAAGTCATTTTGATAGTAGGCTAATATAGACACTTATGTCATGTGTTGCCTTCATTATAACACTTATATAAGACTTTTAAAGTCATTTTGATAGTAGGCTAATATAGCTAATATAGACACTTACGTCATGTGTTGCCTTCATTATAACACTTATATAAGACTTTTAAAGTCATTTTGATAATAGGCTAATATAGCTAATATAGACACTTACGTCATGTGTTGCCTTCATTATAACACTTATATAAGACTTTTAAAGTCATTTTGATAGTAGGCTAATATAGCCACTTACGTCATGTGTTGCCTTCATTATAACACTTATATAAGACTTTTAAAGTCATTTTGATAGTAGGCTAATATAGACACTTACGTCATGTGTTGCCTTCATTATAACACTTATATAAGACTTTTAAAGTCATTTTGATAGTAGGCTAATATAGTTAATATAGACACTTACGTCATGTGTTGCCTTCATTATAACACTTATATATATAAGACTTTTAAAGTCATTTTGATAGTAGGCTAATATAGCTAATATAGACACTTACGTCATGTGTTGCCTTCATTATAACACCCATTTAAGGCTTTTAAAGACATTTTGATAGTAGGCTAATATAGACACTTACGTCATGTGTTGCCTTCATTATAACACTTATATAAGACTTTTAAAGTCATTTTGATAGTAGGCTAATATAGACACTTACGTCATGTGTTGCCTTCATTATAACACTTATATAAGACTTTTAAAGTCATTTTGATAGTAGGCTAATATAGACACTTACGTCATGTGTTGCCTTCATTATAACACTTATATAAGACTTTTAAAGTCATTTTGATAGTAGGCTAATATAGCTAATATAGACACTTACGTCATGTGTTGCCTTCATTATAACCCTTATATAAGACTTTTAAAGTCATTTTGATAGTAGGCTAATATAGACACTTGCGTCATGTTTTGCCTTCATCATACCACTTATATAAAACTTTTAAAGTCCTTTTGGTAGTAGGCTAATATAGTTAATATAGACACTTACGTCATGTGTTGCCTTCATTATAACACTTATATAAGACTTTTAAAGTCATTTTGATAGTAGGCTAATATAGCTAATATAGACACTTACGTCATGTGTTGCCTTCATTATAACCCTTATATAAGACTTTTAAAGTCATTTTGATAGTAGGCTAATATAGCTAATATAGACACTTACGTCATGTGTTGCCTTCATTATAACCCTTATATAAGACTTTTAAAGTCATTTTGATAGTAGGCTAATATAGCTAATATAGACACTTGCGTCATGTTTTGCCTTCATCATACCACTTATATAAAACTTTTAAAGTCCTTTTGGTAGTAGGCTAATATAGTTAATATAGACACTTGCGTCATGTTTTGCCTTCATCATACCACTTATATAAAACTTTTAAAGTCCTTTTGGTAGTAGGCTAATATAGTTAATATAGACACTTACGTCATGTGTTGCCTTCATTATAACACTTATATAAGACTTTTAAAGTCATTTTGATAGTAGGCTAATATAGCTAATATAGACACTTACGTCATGTGTTGCCTTCATTATAACACTTATATATATGGCTTTTAATTTTTTGTGGCTCCGGACAGATTTGTTTTTTGTATTTTTGGTCCAATATGGTTCTTTCAACGTTTTGGGTTGCCGACCCCTGACTTAAACACACGTAATAAAAATGTTTGATGTTTCTTGGTGCTAAATTAACCACCATGGTTTGACATTTCCTAAACAAAAATAAAAGAAAACACTTAAAGCCTTGTCAAGCTGTTTACTGACATACTATTAATTTTAAAATTATTTTTACTGCAAATTAATATTGGGTCCAAATATCGGTTATTGGCCTCCTTGACTACTAATAACCGGTATCGGACCTGAAAAACCCATGTTGGTCCATCTCTAGTTATTGGTGTAAACTTGGTTTCCCCTCATGTCGTCCTCTTAGAGCCCACGCCGAGTGTTCCAAGTCTACCTCCTCCGAGACGGACCTGAACGACAACGTCCCCACTCACCGCACGCCCACGTCCTCCACGTCCTCGGCCAAACATACCTCACACAACGGCTACTTCCCGCAGCACCCGGCCTCCGCCTCGTCCCTCTACGACTCGCCGCCCTCCCGCGGCGCCTCCCTCTTAAGCGACAACGGGCTGTACCACCTTCCCCGCAGCTACTCTCAGGACACCGTGCTCCTCCCCAAGTCGGCCTCCTCCCCCACGGCCCACCCGGACGGCAGCGGCGACGGCTCAGAGCTTTACGTCTTCAACACGCCCTCACGCAAACCTTCCATGGATAGGCAAATGCGTGACCTTTCCATTAGCTATGACATCCCGCCGACACCCGGCTCTAACTCCACCTATCAAGTTCCCCGCACCTTGTCCTCTGCGGGGGTGGGGGGCTCAGACGGGGATGTAATGCCCCCACCCAGGCCGCCCAAGCCTTCGCTCAGCTCCTCCTCGGGGCTGCTGCCGCCGCCCCCTGCTGAGCGTTCCCCGACAGACAATTACTTCGTGCCTCGCTCGGCCTCAGAGACCGACGGAAACTACTGTGTGCCTACTAGTGCTGGGACTAAAGCTTTACGCAGCAACACCATCGGAACGGTGGACTGCTCGCGCATCCGCAAAGGTTTGTATTAGTTTTTTCCATGTCACGGATAAACAGTTCATACCCTTGATTGATTGATTGATTGAAACTTTTATTAGTAGATTACACAGTACAGTACATATTCCGTACAATTGACCACTAAATGGTAACACCCCAATAAGTTTTTCCACTTTTTCCACTTTAATCAATTCATGGTAAATTGAATTATTGCATTGAATGTTGTTTTTTTCCCTGTAGATTTCGCCTCCCAGGACTGTTACGACATTCCGAGATCATTCCCATCTGACAAGAGTTGCTCGTTTGATTTCAACGAGAGCTTCAACAGCTACTTTGTAAGTAGTGATATTGTGCAAATGAAGCACAAACAGCTATTTTCATACAAAGCCTACGTGTCAAAGTCAAGACCCGCGGGCCAGATCCGGCCCACAAATGAATGATCTATGGATATTTGATTAGTATTAGAACACAGCCGCCTGCTGCTGTTTTGCACGCACCAATACTCCATCAGTGTTGGTGCGAGGAATTTTCAAAATGGGGTCACAGGGACCCCATCAAGTCATAAAAATGGGGTTCCACAGTACATTTTTGGGATCCCACTTTTTTGTAATCGTTTTGAAAAGAAATTATAAATGTATGCATTATCCTCTCACTAATATGTTGGATCCACTATGGACTGGACTCTCACACTATTATGTTAGATCCACTATGGACTGGACTCTCACACTATTATGTTAGATCCACTATGGACTGGACTCTCACTATTATGTTAGATCCACCATGGACTGGACTCTCACAATATTATGTTAGATCCACTATGGACTGGACTCTCACTATTATGTTAGATCCACTATGGACTGGACTCTCACACTATTATGTTAGATCCACTATGGACTGGGCTCTCACTATTATGTTAGATCCACTATGGACTGGACTCTCACACTATTATGTTAGATCCACTATGGACTGGACGCTCACACTATTATGTTAGATCCACTATGGACTGGACGCTCACTATTATGTTAGATCCACTATGGACTGGACTCTCACACTATTATGTTAGATCCACTATGGACTGGACGCTCACACTATTATGTTAGATCCACTATGGACTGGACGCTCACTATTATGTTAAATCCACTATGGACTGGACTCTCACACTATTATGTTAGATCCACTATGGACTGGACTCTCACACTATTATGTTAGATCCACTATGGACTGGACGCTCACTATTATGTTAGATCCACTATGGACTGGACTCTCACACTATTATGTTAGATCCACTATGGACTGGACTCTCACAATATTATGTTAGATCCACTATGGACTGGACTCTCACACTATTATGTTAGATCCACTATGGACTGGACTCTCACAATATTATGTTAGATCCACTATGGACTGGACTCTTACAGTATTATGTTAGATCCACTATGGACTGGACTCTCACACTATTATGTTAGATCCACTATGGACTGGACGCTCACACTATTATGTTAGATCCACTATGGACTGGACGCTCACTATTATGTTAGATCCACTATGGACTGGACTCTCACACTATTATGTTAGATCCACTATGGACTGGACTCTCACACTATTATGTTAGATCCACTATGGACTGGGCTCTCACTAATATGTTGGATCCACTATGGACTGGACTCTCACACTATTATGTTAGATCCACTATGGACTGGACGCTCACTATTATGTTAGATCCACTATGGACTGGACGCTCACTATTATGTTAGATCCACTATGGACTGGACTCTCACACTATTATGTTAGATCCACTATGGACTGGACTCTCACACTATTATGTTAGATCCACTATGGACTGGACGCTCACTATTATGTTAGATCCACTATGGACTGGACTCTCACACTATTATGTTAGATCCACTATGGACTGGACTCTCACAATATTATGTTAGATCCACTATGGACTGGACTCTCACACTATTATGTTAGATCCACTATGGACTGGACTCTCACAATATTATGTTAGATCCACTATGGACTGGACTCTTACAGTATTATGTTAGATCCACTATGGACTGGACTCTCACACTATTATGTTAGATCCACTATGGACTGGACTCTCACAATTTTATGTTAGATCCACTATGGACTGGACTCTCACACTATTATGTTAGATCCTCTATGGACTGGACTCTCACACTATTATGTTAGATCCACTATGGAGTGGACTCTCACACTATTAAGTTAGATCCACCATGGACTGGACTCTCACACTATTGTGTTAGATCCACTATGGACTGGACTCTCACTATTATGTTAGATCCACTATAGACTGGACTCTCACACTATTATGTTAGATCCACTATGGACTGGACTCTCACACTATTAAGTTAGATCCACTATGGACTGGACTCTCACACTATTATGTTAGATCCACTATGGACTGGACTCTTACTATTATGTTAGATCCACTATAGACTGGACTCTCACACTATTATGTTAGATCCACTATGGACTGGACTCTCACAATTTTATGTTAGATCCACTATGGACTGGACTCTCACACTATTATGTTAGATCCTCTATGGACTGGACTCTCACACTATTATGTTAGATCCACTATGGACTGGACTCTCACACTATTATGTTAGATCCACTATGGAGTGGACTCTCACACTATTAAGTTAGATCCACCATGGACTGGACTCTCACACTATTGTGTTAGATCCACTATGGACTGGACTCTCACTATTATGTTAGATCCACTATAGACTGGACTCTCACACTATTATGTTAGATCCACTATGGACTGGACTCTCACACTATTAAGTTAGATCCACTATGGACTGGACTCTCACACTATTATGTTAGATCCACTATGGACTGGACTCTTACTATTATGTTAGATCCACTATAGACTGGACTCTCACACTATTATGTTAGATCCACTATGGACTGGACTCTCACAATATTATGCTAGATCCACTATGGACTGGACTCTCACACTATTATGTTAGATCCACTATGGACTGGACTCTCACTATTATGTTAGATCCACTATAGACTGGACTCTCACACTATTATGTTAGATCCACTATGGACTGGACTCTCACAATATTATGCTAGATCCACTATGGACTGGACTCTCACACTATTATGTTAGATCCACTATGGACTGGACTCTCACTATTATGTTAGATCCACTATAGACTGGACTCTCACACTATTATGTTAGATCCACTATGGACTGGACTCTCACAATATTATGCTAGATCCACTATGGACTGGACTCTCACACTATTATGTTAGATCCACTATGGACTGGACTCTCACTATTATGTTAGATCCACTATAGACTGGACTCTCACACTATTATGTTAGATCCACTATGGACTGGACTCTCACAATATTATGTTAGATCCACTATGGACTGGACTCTCACACTATTATGTTAGATCCACTATAGACTGGACTCTCACTATTATGTTAGATCCACTATGGACTGGACTCTCACAATATTATGTTAGATTATGTTAGATCCACTATGGACTGGACTCTCACACTATTATGTTAGATCCACTATGGACTAGACTCTCTTTTGGAAAAAGGTTGTTGTAAACGTTACTTGATTCATTGGAAAAAAAATACAAAAGAAAACAATGTAATCAGTTATAAACATTTATTCACTTTCTTCTTTCCTTCATGGATCTAAACTTTACAGTTGCCGGTATTTTTTTTCCATATTTTTATTGTAATATTTTCAGAAGGTGTTTGTTCTATTTTTGGCCAAAGTAAGACAAAAAAAACAATCTGAAGTTGTCTTTATTTTTGAGTTTTAATGCCATGATTTTAATAGTCCGGCCCGCGTGTGTACAGATTTTCCTCCATGCGGGCCCCTGAGCTAAAATGAGTTTGAGACCCCTGATATAGAGCATAAAGCCCTTGGCGATTGTGTTTTGCCAAAACACGACGTAATGATAAATAAATAAAACATAAGTGAATTTGTTTTTTCAAATGTAAATTAAAATTCTAAATGAATAATTTTTTAGAATTAACATTTTCATTTAATAAAAAAAAATCCCCATTCATTGATTCCATTGTAATCTTAAATTAGTATATTAAAAACAATCTACTATTTTTTTTAGATATTTATTTATTTATTTATTTACAGTACAGGCCAAAAGTTTGGACACACCTCATTTCAATGCGTTTTCTTTATTTTCATGACTATTTACATTGTAGATTGTCACTGAAGGCATCAAAACTATGACACCTGTGAAGTGAAAACCCTTTCAGGTGACTACCTCTTGAAGCTCATGGAGAGAATGCCAAGAGTGTGCAAAGCAGTAATCAGAGCAAAGGGTGGCTATTTTGAAGAAATATAAACATGTTTTCAGTTATTTCACCTTTTTTTCTTAAAGGCCTACTGAAATGAATTTTTTTTATTTAAACGGGGATAGCAGATCTATTCTATGTGTCATACTTGATCATTTCGCGATATTGCCATATTTTTGCTGAAAGGATTTAGTATAGAACAACGACGATAAAGATCGCAACTTTTGGTATCTGATAAAAAAAAAGGCTTGCCCCTACCGGAAGTAGCGTGACGTAGTCGGGGTGAACATTTCCGCAAAGTTCCCTATTGTTTACAATGATGGCCGCCAGAAGTGAGAGAGATTCGGACCGAGAAAGCGACGATTTCCCCATTAATTTGAGCGAGGATGAAAGATTTGTGGATGAGGAAATGGCAAGTGAAGGACTAGTGGGGAGTGGAAGCGATTCAGATAGGGAAGATGCTGTGAGAGGCGGGGGTGACCTGATATTCAGCTGGGAATGACTACAACAGTAAATAAACACAAGACATATATATACTCTATTAGCCACAACACAACCAGGCTTATATTTAATATGCCACAAATTAATCCCGCATAAAAACACCTAGGTGTTTGTTATGCTAGCTCCTAGCTACTAGCTACTAGCTCGAGCTAGTTATAGCTCGAGCGGGTTATATGGACGGGATCCTGTCCATAAAACCCGCCAATACAATTCAAACACCTGCACAACACACACATTCACTCAGCCCAAAGGACCGTTCACCTAACCCAAGGTTCATAAAGCTTATATATTTAACCAAACTTACGTACGTGACACGCACGTACGGGCAAGCGATCAAATGTTTGGAAGCGCGCGGGTGGGACCTGATATTCAGCTGGGAATGACTACAACAGTAAATAAACACAAGACATATATGTACTCTATTAGCCACAACACAACCAGGCTTATATTTAATATGCCACAAATTAATCCCGCATAACAAACACCTAGGTGTTTGTTATGCTAGCTCCTAGCTCCTAGCTCGAGCTAGTTATAGCAAGCGATCAAATGTTTGGAAGCGTACTCACGGCATCGCGTCTGTGTATCCAAATCAAAGTCCTCCTGGTAAGAGTCTCTGTTGTCCGAGTTCTTCGATCTTGACTGCATCTTTCGGGAATGTAAACAATGAAACACCGACTGTGTTGTGTTGCTGACTTCCCTCGCAAAATACTCCGCTTCGCACCGACAACTTTCTTCTTTGCTTGCTCAGCTTCTTTCTCCATAATGCAATGAACAAATTGCAACAGATTCACCAACACAGATGTCCAGAATACTGTGGAATAATGAGATGAAAACAGAGCTATTTCGTATTGGCTTCAATGGGGAAGCCATACCTCTGTTAAACTGGCTACGTCACGCGCATACGTCATCCTCCAAAGGAATTT
The DNA here is from genome assembly GCF_033978785.1 of Entelurus aequoreus. Taxonomy (NCBI): domain Eukaryota; kingdom Metazoa; phylum Chordata; class Actinopteri; order Syngnathiformes; family Syngnathidae; genus Entelurus; species Entelurus aequoreus. Next base: position 7,645,865 of record NC_084752.1, read on the forward strand.
TCAACCGGAAGTTTAGCGGGAAATTTAAAATGTCACTTTATAAGTTAACCCGGCCGTATTGGCATGTGTTGCAATGTTAAGATTTCATCATTGATATATAAACTATCAGACTGCGTGGTCGGTAGTAGTGGCTTTCAGTAGGCCTTTAAGTCCATAACTCCACATGTGTTCATTCATAGTTTTGATGTTACAGCTACCATTGTCCTGTTTGACTAATTTCACTTGATCAAACCGTTTCCACCATTCCACAAGTTGTATCAGGTTACCCCTAGTTTAATACATTTTTAAAAAGTATTTTATTTATATTTCCCCCTTTTTTTAGTATACATTTTCAACTTCTAAGTTATTTTCTTATTATTTATTGTAGTCTATTTTATTGGTTTCAGCAAAGCATGTACTGTGTTTCATAGCTCAGCGTTAAAATATCTGTAACTACAGTTTGCTGGTCTTTGCAGAAAAATAAAGGAATGATGCCAGTGGGCAGCCAGTCCACCGAGGAGGTAGACCAGAACTACGTACCCATGAGTGCCAATTCCCCGTCGCACCACCACTCGGGCAGCTTGTCGGAGCCCGTGCACGAAACCAACTACGTGCCCATGACCCCGGGCACCATGGAGTTCTCCTCGCTGGGGAAGCAAGTCCCGCCGCCTGCCCACATGGGCTTCCGTTCCAGTCCCAAGACCCCCCCTCGGAGGCCCCTGTTGAGCGACTGCCAGCCGCCGCCTGTTGACCGGAATCTCAAACCGGACCGCAAAGGTGAGCACGACCGCTTTGGGGCGGGGGATGCATGCTGGCATTTGAGTGCTGACACTAGTTGGTTCTGCTCACTAATTCAAGCATAAAAGTGTTTTTCTGTTGTGATGTCTAAATGCTAAATGTACTAACCGCCAGCATCCTCCGTGCCCGCCTTTGCCCATCTTATTACATCACTTGAATTAGTTTCACGCTCGTTACATCCTCTTACAGCCCACACAGTGAGCGCCTTGTCAAAAGCCTTTTATTTTTTTTTGTCCTGCACTTGAGAGGCCCCGCAGACTGTTTTGGACGGGGAGGAGGGGGCCTGTTGTTACCCCGTGCCATGGGGGGACCGGACTGTGGTCACCTCTGTCCCCTTTGTTTCCTGGATGTGAATGGAGCTCTTTGATGAGAGGACCTAGCAGCGAGAAGGAGGGGGGTGGGGGAGATTAGCATCTGGGCAAACTTTAACGCTGAGTAATGCAAACCACAACCAGGATTGTCAGCAAAGAGGAGTTGAAAAACCCAATGAAGTTCAGGTCAGCTTGCTAGGATCTGTAATTCCTGATTGGGGCTTAGTTGCGCTCAGGCGGCGCGCTCACGTCACTAACATGACGTCATAGCAGCATCCCGCAAAGTCAAATATGGCATGTTCACCTGGCGCTTTTACAGATAGAGTAGTACTGCAGTACTTCATCTTACCAGCTCCGTTGGTTCTGTGACAGAGGATATATATATATATATATATATATATATATATATATATATATATATATATATATATATATATATATATATATATATATATACATATATATATATATATATACATATATATACATATACATATATATACACGTGTGTGTGTGTGTATATGTATATATACTGTACGTGTGTGTGTATGTGTATATATATATGTATATATATATATATATATATATATATATATATATATATATATATACTAGGGATGTCTGATAATGGCTTTTTGCCGATATCCGATATTCCGATATTGTCCAACTCTTTAATTACCGATACCGATATCAACCGATATATGCAGTCGTGGAATTAACACATTATTATGCCTAATTTGGACAACCAGGTATGGTGAAGATAAGGTACTTTTTAAAAAAAAATTGTAAAATAAGATAAATAAATTAAAAACATTTTCTTGAATAAAAAAAGTACAACAATATAAAAACAGTTACATAGAAACTAGTAATGAATGAAAATTAGTCAAATTAACTGTTAAAGGTTAGTACTATTTGTGGACCAGCAGCACGCACAATCATGTGTGCTTACGGACTGTATCCCTTGCAGACTGTATTGATATATATTGATATATAATGTAGGAAGCAGAATATTAATAACAGAAAGAAACAACCCTTTTGTGTGAATGAGTGTAAATGGGGGAGGGAGGTTTTTTGGGTTGGTGCACTAATTGTAAGTGTATCTTGTGTTTTTTATGTGGATTTAATAAAAAAAACAACAACAAAAAAAAACAAAAAAAAAAACGATACCGATAATGAAAAAAACGATACCGATAATTTCCGATATTACATTTTAACGCATATATCGGCCGATAATATCGGCAGGCCGATATTATCGGACACCTCTAATATATACATATATGTTACAATACATGTAATGTAGTAACATGCATATTCATAACAGCATGTGATATTTACGTATTTTGCCTATTTTAAGCATGCAGCGGCACATTAATTTCACAGATTTATCACGTTTGCTTTTGCCTTGCACAACAACGTCACTACTAATCAATGCAGACGTCATGAGAGCAATCAGAGAGTACTTTGGGACAAATGATTACCCAGAACATTATGTTTTTGAGCCTGAATATAAGGAGGATGAGCTACAAGTTTTAGAAGCTGTGTGCAACAGATCCAGCAAGTAGCAGTATTGCTAAGTGCTAAACAAGATATAGAAACTAGCAACATAAAAAAACAATCACTTACTGTACAAGGTCCGCTCTCAGGGGGATGCCGACTGATGGGAAATCTTTTCGTTTAGATGAAGAATTCAGGTAAAAAACAAAAGTGGCCGCAAAAAAGTTTTTTTGTGTGTCTTTCTCGCCATCATTGGCGAGAAAGTTGTATTATAAGTTGGATTTCAAAGTTGACCAATGTAGCAGTTTATGGCCACATCTTTTGACGATCCAGGTGAGACAATTCAGAATTAACTGTCACCAACTCCGAGGCAATGCAGCCGCTCAGTATGTCAATAGCTGCGTGAGCTCGTTACCGCAGAATACTTTAATATTTAGGTCACATGTAAATTGAATATTGTTGGTTTTTGGATGTTTTTTGGGAGGGTTAATGGGCGCAATGGAGTCCCCCCATAAGCTTCATTGTTAGCCAGCCGTATTTAAATAAAAATTAGAATGCATAAAAAAACGTGTTCTTGCCTACATTGGCATTGTGAATGATAGGCAAAATGCTGAGGGGGAAATAAAGTGCAGTTCCTCTTTATGTTGAGGTGCCACTGTACTCGTTTTATCTCGACTATGATCAATTACTAGCATGTGAAAAATTCACATGGCTTTACCAATCGCTGTCAAATGAACGTACTTCAGAGTGACTAACTGTAATGTACCCGACAGTAGGCTGACAAAATGTATCTTCTTGGTACCGTTCACCATTTTCAACAATGAAATCACTAAATCAGACCTGGGCAAATTAAGGCCCCACATGCGGCCCGTTAAGCTTTTCAATCTGGCCCACCGGACATTCCCAAATCATTGTTTAAGATGTTTAAGATGGAAAGTGTAGCTGCCATTATGATGTGCAGTGATGTTTTCAAATGGCCATAAGTCTTCAACTATACTAAGTATTTCAATGCTTGGAATCTGCGCTTTTGCATGATATACTACCGTAATTTCCGGGCTATAAGCCGCACCCGACTATAAGCCACAGGGTTTTGATGTGTAATTACCGTAGTATATAGGGGTTCCTGCTACCACGGAGGGGATTGTCGGGACAGAGATGACTGTTTGGGAACGCAAAGCGTCCCATTTATTAACGATAAATCTTTCAATCATTCAATCAAACTTTCACATCTTTGACATGGCGAACAGCATTCGTGCAGAGTACAAATAATACAACGGTGCAAAGTAATACAAAGTGCTCGCCTGTACGTTATCAAAACAACCAGCCTACCGGTATATGAAAAGTCAGTCTTTAATCATTGTGTCATCGTCTTCCTCCTGCGTACTAAAACCACCGAAATCCACTTCGTCGGTGTCGGAGAAGAACAGGCCGTAAATAAGCCGCACCCTTGTATAAGCCGCAGGGACCAGAACGAGGGGAAAAAGTAGCGGCTTATAGTCCGGAAATTACGGTAGTTACTATGGTAATAGAATTAGTTACTATGGTCATCTAATTAGTTGAAATGCGGGTGTCAGGGACAGACATGGAAGGAGATTTTTACAACAAAGTTCTAAAGCTTAGTGATATATCACTTATATCAGATTGTAGCTGGGTTTTTTTCTTTTACCCTTCACGTTTAGATTTTTGTTGCATTTCGCTTGATTGTAAAATATGTGGATGGAGAGGGGGTGTGACGTTCATATGTCGTCAATATTCAGTGTTTTATCCTTCATAGTTAATAATCTAAATCCCACCTTTGTTATTTTCATGTACATTCTGGGTGTCTCATTCAGTAAAAAAATGTTAAATGCCATTCTGTTTTTTAAGGCGGTCTGTCATAACGTTTAAGCATTCAGACATTATTGTTAAGTTTTGTTTTAGTGTTCCTAAAATTCTGATATACCGGCCCCCAGACACATTTTTTCTCTAAATTTGGCCCCCCCGAGTCAAAATAATTGCCCAGGCCTGCACTAAATGGTCCCTAGTGTGTGAATGTGAGTGTGAATGTTGTCTGTCTGTCTGTGTTGGCCCTGTGATGAGGTGGCGACTTGTCCAGGGTGTACCCCGCCTTCCACCCGAATGCAGCTGGGATAGGCTCCAGCACCCCACGCCACCCCAAAAGGGACAAGCGGTAGAAAATGGATGGAAATAATGCTCTGTACCAAACTGAGCCCATCTGATTATCTTCAGGTGAAACAAAAACAGCTGACACTGCATGGTTGAAACACTCATTCTTTTATTATTAATAATAATGTCCATAAATCACATCTCTCAATGCATTCCTTTTGAAAATAATGATGTCATCTTACAAGATTGTGGCACGTGTTTCCGCCCCTGCTCAGTGTGCTTAATGTGAAAAACCGCCGTGTGTCCGTCAGCCAGTAAGACGGACGCGTCCGTTCTCACCTCGACATCACTTCCACGGACGCGGCGTGCTTACCGACAGCTCGTCATGCATGCACAGCTGTCATGTCAGTCTTTGTGTGGGAAGGAGCTGTGGTGCATGTTTGGGAAGCATTGTGTTGTCATGGTGATCATCCCGCATTCAAGCCAAAGTGATCTGCAAGGTTTTCATGGCTGCATCATGTTTACAGTGTCCTCTTGTGATTGAAATGATTAAGCAACGTCTTCTTTCACCAATCAGGTCAAAGTCCTAAAGTAATAAGAGAAAAAGGAGTCTGTTTAGAGCGAACCGACTCCCAAACCGTAGGGGAATTTCCAAGGGGACGACGCAAGGGTAGGTATTGCACACCGAACTGGACAAATCCTCTTGGACCTGTCTTCTTCTACTTGACGTTTTGCATGTCTGGATCTATTTGCATCTTTTGTTGTTGTTGTTGTTGTTGCCAGGACACTTTTGAAAGCATAGTCTGGGTAACATTATGCACGGTGGCTTCCTTGAGTTGTTGGGCTCACAAAAACATGACAATCTCTTCAAAGGTCACTGGACTAACTTTCCTTTCAACATAACTTTCCTAACAGACAATCCTCCATGTTTTCATTGTTTACTTCTACATACTACACCATTGAAAGTTGGCAGAAGCTCCTCAGCAGAAAATGTGTCTAAAGTGCGGCCCGGGAGCCATTTTCATCCCATACTATTTTATTCTAAGGTTGTCTCAATAATGAGAGGTGACTAGAATTGAAGATGAACTATTTATTCTACAAAAAGTTGTTAGTGCAGACATTAGTAATACCAGCCCTGTAGAAAGGAAAAAGCTGTCTAACATATGGAGCCTTTTCTAAAATGGTTGCTCTCCTTATATGCTTTTGTCCACACTGCAAAAAGTCAGTGTTCAAAAACAAGGAAAAAAAATACAAAAATGAGGGGTATTTTATTTGAACTAAGCAAAATTATCTGCCAATAGAACAAGAAAATTCGGCTTGTCAAGACTTTCCAAAACAAGTAAAATTAGCCAACCTCAATGAACGCAAAAATACCTTAAAATAAGTATATTCTCACTAATAAGTGCACTTTTCTTGGTAGAAAAAAAAGAGACAGTTTTGCTCAATATGTTGAAAAATATTCCAAAATGAAGTAAATGCTAGTGCCATTATCTTGACATGATATGCGCTCGGCATCATGTTTTTTTTTTTCATGCTTGAAGTAAGAAATTATTACCGGTACTTTAAAAAAGTAGTTTTATACTTGTGAGTGTTGATGACACAGCTTTGCAACAGTTGATATTCTAGTTTCAAGCATGTTTTACTCAATATAGCTCATCAAATCTCAGCAACAAGCTGTAATATCTTACTGACATCATTTAGGACCAAAACACTTAAAACAAGTAAAACACTCTAACATAAAATCTGCTCAGTGAGAAAAATTATCTTATCAGACAGAAAATAAGCAAATATCACCCTTATTTGAGATATTCAATCTTACTTAGATTTCAGTTTTTGCAGTGCATCTTGTTGCTTTGGCGGAGATCGAAACTGAAAGTTAACTTGGCCTATGTGTGGAGAACTACAGGTGGTAATCATTGGTCACCTCATGATTCGATTCAATTATTGATGCATCTTAAATGTACACACAGAACAGGCCAAAAGTTTGGACACACCTTCTCATTCACAACCACCACTGATGGTCCCAACCCCATTGATAAAGCAAGAAATTCCACTAATCAACCCTGATAAAGCACACCTGTGAAGTAAAACCATTTCAGGTGAAGTTCTTGAAGCTCATGGAGAGAATGCCAAGAGAGTGCAAAGCAGTCATCAGAGCAAAAATGGTTTTTTTGAAGAAATATAAATCATGTTTTCAGTTATTTCACCTTTTTTTGTTAAGTACTTAACTCCACATGTGTTCATTCATAGTTTTGATGTGACAATCTACAATGTAAATAGTCATGAAAATAAAGAAAACACATTGAATGAGAAGGTGTGTTCAAACTTTTGGCCTGTACTGTACATTGATGCAGTTTTACATGTCTTCATTTCACTAAATAAGTATTTATCACTTGCAACTTTTAAAAACAGCGCATTTTTCAAGACATTTCCCTTACATTTATTAAATTCATGGAAATGTGTGCAAAACTGGAACATAATTGCCATATAAAAAAGGAGCTGGTCTGATCTCTCTGAGGTGGTTCACTGCAGTCAGCCAAATTTGAGAACTGTCTGCATTACTCTATTTACAATAAATATATCGATTATTGACTTTTATTAATCAATTTTATAATTGTCCGTGTCCGAATTGCAATGCATCTAAAAATGTATTATTTCTCCCACCTCTATTGAGCGCACACACATTCTTGTCCACTTTCACTCTCCACACTTGGTACATCCTAACACATTACAATTAGAGAGAAAAATATGTTTTTGCGTATAGATAAGAAACTGGGTGAAATTATTGTTTTTATCTTCTTCGAGCAAAGCCAAGGCCAAAGCTTGTAACCTCTAAGGCAGGGGTCACCAACACGGTGCCCGCGGGCACCAGGTAGCCCGTAAGGACCAGATGAGTAGCCCGCTGGCCTGTTCTAAAAATAGCTCAAATAGCAGCACTTACCAGTGAGCTGCCTCTATTTTTTAAATTTTATTTATTTACTAGCAAGCTGGTCTCGCTTTGCCCGACATTTTTAATTCTAAGAGAGACAAAACTCAAATAGAATTTGAAAATCCATGAAAATATTTGAAAGACTAGGTCTTCACTTGTTTAAATAAAAAATTTTTTTTTTTTACTTTGCTTCTTATAACTTTCAGAAAGACAATTTTAGAGAAAAAAATACAACCTTAAAAATTATTTTAGGATTTTTAAACACATATACCTTTTTACCTTTTAAATTCCTTCCTCTTATTTCCTGACAATTTAAATCAATGTTCAAGTAATTTATTTTAATTATTATTGTAAAGAATAATAAATACATTTTAATTTAATTCTTCATTTTAGCTTCTGTTTTTTCGACGAAGAATATTTGTGAAATATTTCTTCAAACTTATCATGATTAAAATTCAAAAAAAATATTCTGGCAAATCTAGAAAATCTGTAGAATCAAATTTAAATCTTATTTCAAAGTCTTTTGAATTTCTTTTAAAATTTTTGTTCTGGAAAATCTAGAAGAAATAATGATTTGTCTTTGTTAGAAATATAGCTTGGTCCAATTTGTTATATATTCTAACAAAGTGTAGATTTGATTTTAACCTATTTAAAACATGTCATCAAAATTCTAAAATTAATCTTAATCAGGAAAAATTACTAATGATGTTCCATAAATTCTTTTTTAAATTTTTTCAAAAAGATTTGAATTAGCTAGTTTTTCTCTTCTTTTTTTCGGTTGAATTTTGAATTTTAAAGAGTTGAAATTGAAGATAAACTATGTTTCAAAATGTAATTGTCATTTTTTTCGTGTTTTCTCCTCTTTTAAACCGTTCAATTAAGTGTAAATATCATTAATTATTAATAATAACATAGAGTTAAAGGTAAATTGAGCAAATTGGCTATTTCTGGCAATTTATTTAAGTGTGTATCAAACTGGTAGCCCTTCGCATTAATCAGTACCCAAGAAGTAGCTCTTGGTTTCAAAAAGGTTGGTGACCCCTGCTCTAAGGCGTACCATTTTGCTCAGAGAGGAGCAAATATTCCCTGTACAATATATTCATTGTTCAGGGTATTGCCTTAATGCACCTCCACAGCAAAATCATAGCTGCCACAGCCTGAAAATCAGTTATTTTTACATGAAAACAAATTAATGTATTGTAGCCTCCCGAAGAAGTCACACAAAGTCTGACGCTATTTTTAACTTTAGTTGCTAATCCTATAACAACCAGCCCAATTCAAACAGGTTTTATTTACCTTTTGTGCACATGCTTATGTCTTCGTGCTTCCCCGGACACACAACACTTTCTCATTCTATGCCAATCCCCTTTTAGGCACGGACGGTGTGTTTGTAAACATGGGAAAAATTAACATCAAATCAAACAACAATTGAAAATAGAGCACAATGATATACAATGAAGATATATGGTAATACTAATTAATAATACAGATTTGTTTTTAAATGTATTCATAATTTTTTTTAGCTTTCTTAAGGGAAATCAAATCATAGCAAATTACTGGTATGCAAAATATTTGTAAACATGGGAAAAATGAACATCAAATCAAACAATTGAAAATAGAGCAAAATGATATAATATAAAAATATATGGTAATACTAATTAATAACACAGATTTGTGTTTAAATGTATTCATACATTTTTTTTTTAGCTTTTTTAAGGAAATCATATCATTATAGCACATTACCGGTATGCAAAATATTTGAAGTCATGGTGTATTTTGGCAATCTGTGGGAAACCCTGTCAGATTTTGCAGTAATTTGCTTGGTCGCTGGGATTACAAAGCCATGATGTGGATGGTGTGACCTACATTCGATTTATTTGTACCATATTTAAATCAAAGTGAATTTTTAAAATGTATGTTGTTTTTGAATATTGTTTATTTGTATATTTTAGAATTGGCTGCAGGCCAGTAAAATAAAAAACTGCAAATGGCCCCATGGCTCGCACTTTTGGACACAGCTGCCTATTGTCACTCGAAGCCAGCACTGAAAAAGGCCTAAAAACAGTTACTAGTAATATTTTTACTATCATACATTTAACTAAAGCTTCTATTTTTCTGTGCATTTACCAAAAGTGCCTTTTTCAGGACATAGGTTGTGTATCACGTTATCACTGTGTTCCTTTCTTTCTTCAGGAAGACCAGCTCCATTGGAGATTAAACCACTGCCAGAATGGGAGGAGCCATGCACGCCGGTCCGCTCCCCCGTCACTCGGTCCTTCGCTCGGGAGTAAGTCATGTTAATAATGTTCGACCTTTTTAAAATTAAGAAAAATATATATATCCCTAGTGACAACAACCAAGGGTGTGTTCACATGTGTTGGACAACTTGTTATCTCAATGCCTTAAGCTTCACTACCAAGCTAGTAGTCATGACTACAGTATTGATGACTATCAAACTTTACTGTATATCTCCAACGAGTGGCCTCCTGTCTGATATGTGCCTCAATAGTCACTGCATTTATAATTGTCATAAATTATTTCATCTTTTCAATAATAGGGCTGTCTTTCATTTAGGATTTTCATAGTCCAATCTGATTCGTTAGATTTTGCCCACAGTCTCCCATCAGTCAAATACACTGCGATAAAAAAAAAAAAGGATAAATAAACAGATGATATGTAGTAATTAGGGATGTAACGGTACACAAAAATTTCGGTTCGGTACGTACCTCGGTTTAGAGGTCACGGTTCGGTTCATTTTCGGTACAGTAAGAAAACAACAAAATATACATTTTTGGGTTATTTATTTACCAAATTTGCAAAATCTTCCCCCAAAATTATTTTTCTTAGTGGAATATTTGATGTGAAGTAATGGGAACCGTGGATAGGTCAATAATTCATAATAACATTGATTTTGATTCAATATTATGTAGGGATGTCCGATAATATCGGCAGGCCGTGGCCGATAAATGCGTTAAAATGTAATATCGGAAATTATCGGTATCGTTTTTTTTATTATCTGTGTCGTTTTTTTGTTGTTTTTTTTTATTTTATTTTTTTTATTAAATCAACATAAAAAACACAAGATACACTTACAATTAGTGGACCAACCCAAAAAACCTCCCACCCCCATTTATTTCTGTTATCAATATTCTGGTTCCTACATTGTATATCAATATATATCAATACAGTCTGCAAGGGATACAGTCCGTAAGCACACATGATTGTGCGTGCTGCTGCTCCACTAATAGTACTAACCTTTAACAGTTAATTTTACTCATTTTCATTAATTACTAGTTTCTATGTAACTGTTTTTATATTGTTTTACTTTCTTTTTTATTCAAGAAAATGTTTTTAATTTAGTTATCTTATTATTATTTTTTTTTTTAAAAGTACCTTATCTTCACCATACATGGTTGTCCAAATTAGGCATAATAATGTGTTAATTCCACGACTGCATATATCGGTTGATATCGGTATCGGTTGATATCGGTATCGGTAATTAAAGAGTTGGACAATATCGGATATCGGCAAAAAGCCATTATCGGACATCCCTAATATTATGTTTTGAGCAATGACAGTTTGAAAGAAAAAAAACAGCTTTGTTTTATTAGTCAACATTGCAACTTTTTCTAAATTACATTTAACCTTTAAGCTTTTTTTATTTCACTTTTGTTATGTTTTTGTTTATTTTAATAGTGTTTTTAGAATGTGCCGTGGGCCTTTAAAACATTAGCTGTGGGCCGCAAATGGCCTCCGGGGCACACTTTTGACACCCCTGCTATAGATAATAAAAAATTTAATGTGATAAATCTATGGATAAAAAGCAGAGCCTGGCGACGCATGCGCGTTTATCATAACTCTCTCGCTCTCTCCGTCTCTGCCCCTCCCTCACCAATGCTGCTGCGCGCACAATTTGTTTTGTTTTTAACCCCTTCTTAACCCTGAACGTACATTGAAAATACACGCAACCCTAACTCAAAATGCCGGACATTTGAGGCATTTAAGAAACTCCGCCCTGACAGCTCCGCAAAAGAGGACATGTCCGGTGAAAAGAGGACGTATGGTCAGTCTATTGTAGCCCGTTAGCTGCTAGCATGCTGTGTGTTGTGCCTCGGTGTGCATTGTTTACACAACGTGCGTTACGCTACTTAATATGTCCGTGTGGAAACTCGTTCGGTACACCTCCGAACCGAACCGGAACCTCCGTACCGAAACGGTTTAATACAAATACACGTACCGTTACACCCCTAGTAGTAATATATACTGGCTGGTCATCCCCCACTCTCTGCCGTGACTATAAATAGTATATTTTGTCTATAAAATTGTGATAAGTACACCTCTGCATGACATTGTATCCATATTAAATAAACTCCATAAATATTTCAGATTGATCAGCAACATTAACTCAGGAACACAATATAAAAAACACTTTAACTGACAAAACAAAAATAGATTAAAAAAAATTGTGCAGATTTTTTACAAGTAAAAATGAGGATGAATCGCTCCAATGAGCACGTTTTTAAAGTGCACGGCTTTTCAAAGCAGGGTTTGAAGCTTGAATACCGTATTTTTCGGACTATAAATAGCTCCGGAGTATAAGTCGCACCGGCCGAAAATGCATAATAAAGAAGGAAAAAAACATATATAAGTCGCACTGGAGTATAAGTCACATTTTTTGGGGAAATGTATTTGATAAAAGCCAACACCAAGAATAGACATTTGAAAGGCAATTTAAAATAAATAAAGAATAGTGAACAACAGGCTGAATAAGAGTACGTTATATGAGGCATAAATAACCAACTGAGAAGGTGCCTGGTATGTTAACGTAACATATTATGGTAAGAGTCATTCAAATAACTATAACATATAGAACATGCTATACGTTTACCAAACAATCTGTCACTCCTAATCGCTAAATCCCATGAAATCTTATACGTCTAGTCTCTTACGTGAATGAGATAAATAATATTATTTGATATTTTACGGTAATGTGTTAATAATTTCACACATAAGTCGCTCCTGAGTATAAGTCGCACCCCCGGCCAAACTATGAAAAAAACTGCGACTTATAGTCCGAAAAATACGGTATATATTTTTTTTTACAGAACCACCCTATTAAGTGCCTTATACAGTCTGCAGTGAAATGACTAATGCCCCTGGTCACTATTTGAGGCAATACGGTATTTCTCCATGACATTGTTGTTTTTTTCACAGTTTAATCGAACAAAATCACGATATTAATTGGCACTTACACGGCTTGTAAAATTCTACTTAACACTTTCACAAACACTCATCCATGTCGGGAAGTGTTTTGTCCAGTGTGAACACACCCTTGTAAGAGGACACTAGTGTAGGCACTAACCCCTCCATGCATTAATGTAGTTGACTTTGTGACCACATCTCAACAGCGATGTTTGGGATCTCCCCCCATCGCTTACATAACACTCCACGCTTGTTCCCGGCTCAGCTTACCCGGGTTGAGGTGCATCTTATTTCTGTACGGGGTTGTTGCAGGGACTCTTGTGGTCGCCGTGGTTTGATGTCTTGTCTGTGTTATGTTATATGCCCAGCAGAGGAGTGTTTTCTTGGCCGTGTGTGTAAACATTGTGAATGCTGCTCAGTCTCTCTAGGTTCCCCATGCCCGCCAGACCCCCGTCAGTGCATAGCACCGCCTCCAGCACTGACTCCGAGGACAGTGATGAGAATTATGTAGCCATGCTCTCTAATATGAAGAACCAGTCAGATGAACCAGTATGTAACACACAACTATCCTCTGACCTAAGACCATTTATTTAATGTCATTTACTTGTCAACTGTTGTTAAACTGTGTGGTTTATTTATTTTAAATATAAATATATATATAAATTAAATATATTCAGATTTAGATTTGTATTATTTTTGTTTTAGGAAATATTTTAATTGGATATATTAGTAATAAATTAAAGGTTTCAAATATTCATTTGAATGTTAAATATATAACACTAATAACAGAAATACTAAAATATAGATCACAAAAATATATTTACAAATATTCACAGAAAATATTAACTATATATACACAAATAAACTTTTTTGATAAACTTATTTTTGCTCAAAAAGGTTCATTATGTCTTCTTATACATATACTTTTTCAAATTTTCTTGTAATCAGACCATATTTTTGGTATATTAGATCAGTGTTTTTCAACAATTATGTAATTTCACCTATTTGGGTTAAAAACATTTTTCGCAAACCAGTAATTATAGTCTGCAAATGATGTGTTGTTGTTGAGTGTCGGTGCTGTCTAGAGCTCGGCAGAGTAACCGTGTAATACTCTTCCATATCAGTAGGTGGCAGCCGGTAGCTAATTGCTTTGTAAATGTCAGAAACAGTGTGCAGGTAAAAAGGTGTCTTATGCGTAAACCAAAAATAAATAAAAGGTGAGTGCCCTTAAGAAAAGGCATTGAAGCTTAGGGAAGGCTATGCAGAACGAAACTAAAACTGAACTGGCTACAAAGTAAACAAAAACAGAATGCTGGACGACAGCAAAGACTTACTGTGGAGCAATGACAGCGTCCACAATGTACATCCGAACATGACATGACAATCAACAATGTCCCCCGCAAAGAAGGATAAAAACAACTGAAATATTCTTGATTGCTAAAACAAAGTAGATGCGGGAAATATCGCTCAAAGGAAGACATGAAACTGCTACAGGAAAATACCAAAAAAAGAGAAAAAGCCACCAAAATAGGAGCGCAAGACAAGAAGTAAAACACTACACACTGGAAAACAGCAAAAAAATGGCGTCATGTGATAGGTGGTGACAGTACACCTACTTTGAGACAAGAGCTTAATTGATGCATGCTTGGTTATGGTTTAAAGTCATATCCAACAATTGCGACAACGACTTTTTACTGTCAACTGAGTTTCGTTTTTTAATGATTTCTGCTGGTGGTGTGCCTCCGCATTTTTTCAACGCAAAAAATGTGCCTTGGCTCAAAAAAGGTTGAAAAACACTGTATTAGAAGGTAAACATTCCATCTAATATACCGAAAATATGGTCTTGATTACAAGAAAATTAGGAAAACTATTATTTTCATTGTATTTATTATAATATATTTTTCAAATATTAAATAATTACAGGTGTCAAATGAGTCACAGGACATAACTTCCCAGGATAAAATAACATACAAACAGCAGTATGTTCACTGCAATAGTAATCAAATCCACAACTCTTCTACTCCTTGCTCATCTCCCCAAACCCAACCAAGCTGCAGATGGACTCCTCCATTTTGTTTTTTTGTTCTCCTTCCTTTGCCATTTGCTCTTCCTGCTGTTCTGCAATCCTTTCTTCTCCGTTTTTGGGTTTTCTACTGTTTCCAGGTTTTTGTGTTCCGATAGGAGGAAAGGGGCTTCCAAGCTTACTCAAATCCTATCATGTATTGGGAGTGACGTATTGTGCAGCAGCTTGAGAAAACGAGGACAAACGTCGTATAAAGGTGTAGTAGGAGGGACCCCCCACGGTGTTACATTCTCTTAGTGGAGAATTTTGAAAAGTGCAGACCTGAACTAAAGTGAAAGTAGTAAAAAGGCACAAAAATGATGGCAATATATCAATACAGAGGAGCCAGTTTATGCTGGCGTCGACATAATCAAACCGGAAACCAGTCATTGCTTGCACATGGACTTGTAAAAGACAATAAGCGATAATAAAGGATTAAAAAAAATACGTATACAGTACAGGTCAAAAGTTTGGACACACCTTCTTATTCAATGCATTTTCTTTATTTTCATGACTATTTACATTGTAGATTGTCACATCAAACACATGTGGAGTTATGTACTTAACCTCTTAAGACCCAAGCTGTTTGTTTACATGCTTTTTTTTTATTTCTCTTTGCTATTTGGGCTTTTTGGACCCTAATTAGAATAAAAACTCAGAATAATCTTTTGATATGATGTACTTAGTCCATAAGTAACAAACGTGTACTTCATGTTTATCCATCCATCCATCCATTTTCTACCGCTTGTCCCTTTTCGGGGTCGCGGGGGTGTCACTATCTAGTGACATGCTAATTCTTATTTTTACACTTTTTTTTTTCTTCCAAATTCCATTGTATGTTATACTCTTCTGACACCACCAGATGGCAGTATAAGTGTCCCCGTAAGCGGCCATAAGACCCCAATTCAGTAGTGCACACAATTTTGGAAATAAGAGCTGAAAGGTGCTGTCCACGCATGTGGCCAATAAGCCTTAAACAAGAAAAGGTGAAATAACTGAAAATATTTTATATTCTAATTTCTTCAAAATATCTACCCTTTGCTCTGATTACAGCTTTGCACACTATTGGCATTCTCTCCATGAGCTTCAAGCACTCCTGTGAAGTGAAAACCATTTCAGGTGACTACCTCTTGAAGCTCATGGAGAGAATGCCAAGGGTGTGCAAATTAGTAATCAGAGCAAAGGGCGGCTATTTTGAAGAAACTAGAATATAAAACATGTTTTCAGTTATTTCACCTTTTTTTGTTAAGTACATAACTCCACATGTGTTCATTCATAGTTTTGATGTGACAATCTACAATGTAAATAGTCATGAAAATAAAGAGAACACATTGAATGAGAAGGTGTGTCCAAACTTTTGGCCTGTACTGTATATATTTCGACATGGTTTTCCTCCATTTGTGCATATTTGTATTTAGATTCCTCTGTTGTCATATATTTCATACTCTGATCCAACAGAGCTGCGACCGGTAGTTTCGTTGTATGTCTCGACAACAAACGCATACGAAAATCTTTCTCCCGAGTTTTTACTGCTGTGTAACTAGACAGGAGTTGTGTTGCTACTACTCAAGTACTGAGTAACTGATGAGTAACATGTTCGTTTAATGACGACGGCAACAAATAATGCACAAAAACATAAAAATAGCAATGAGCAAATTCAGAGCCAGGAATATCTCTTAAGCAACTAAAACAATAATATATATTAAATAATAATACATTAACATAAAAAAATTAAGGCAAATTGAGCCACAATAATTTAACAGCACCATAGGCTCAGTAGGCAGAGATTACAAAGGAAAATAACAAGTTAGCCTTTACGCAAACCATAAACTGATAGGTGTGGGCTGCACCTGGGAACACACTGATTGGTGTTTCTATGCATGGGTGTGTGTGTGTGTGTGTGTGTGTGTGTGTGTGTGTGCGTGTGTGTGTGTGTGTGTGTGTGTGTGTGTGTGTGTGTGTGTGTGTGTGTGTGTGTGTGTGTGTGTGTGTGTGTGTGTGTGTGTGTGTCTATGAGGCTGCAGTGCGTTAATAAATGTCCCCACACGATGTACATTTGACAGTGATTCATAGCAGGGAAGCTAACATCAGCCTACGGTGACAGCCAAAATATCTACTAATGTTACTTACCGCCATGTGTTTCCTCAAATTTGACGTTGAGTTCATGTAAGCTTAAGCTTGTTAATCATGTGACCGCCTGGCTGTGTTTGATTGGTGAAACGGAGTCAAACGTCACCAGTGACTGCATTTGATTGGTGAAACGCAGGCATGCTACTTTGAAGGTCTGTCTGACAGACC
The DNA here is from genome assembly GCF_033978785.1 of Entelurus aequoreus. Lineage (NCBI taxonomy): Eukaryota > Metazoa > Chordata > Actinopteri > Syngnathiformes > Syngnathidae > Entelurus > Entelurus aequoreus. The sequence goes on from NC_084752.1 coordinate 7,663,044, forward strand.
AAAACAAACAAAGCGTGCATTAACAGATCGATAAAAGTCAGTAGCGAGTAGCGAGCTGAATGTAGATAAATGGAGCGGTGTAAAAGTAGCATTTCTTCTCTATAAATATACTCAAGTAAAAGTAAAAGTATGTTGCATTAAAACTACTCTTAGAAGTACAAGTTATCCCAAAAGTTACTCAAGTAGATGTAACGGAGTAAATGTAGCGCGTTACTACCCACCTCTGGGAATATGTACTGTACTGCGCAATCTACTAATAAAAGTTTCAATCAATGGAATTGACTGTGTAAAGGATGATGTAAATGCAAGGCAACGTGGTAGAAATGATCTGGCTCACTCCCAAAATCGAATCACTTGTTTGTGATCTCTTTTTCCTGAAAGTTTCATCCAAAAGCTTCCTGAGTTATGTTGCTCACTAAGTTACCCCGACGACTTGATGAGTTGGCCCGCATTGCAGGCTTGTCAACACTGCATGGTTGTTAGTGTCCTTGCATAAATAGCCCAAACATTTGTGTATACTTTGTGTTGTTGAGACTTTTGATGTTGGATTTTGTTCTTCTTCACATTTCGGGCCCTGACTCTGTTTTGGAAGCTCGTTGTCAAATGTTAAAGCCTTTTCTTCAGGGAGCGCCGCACAATTGGACACACTTTCTTGCGTTGATGAGATATTTCATATTTTAACCCCTTTGTGAACTTTTCCAGCACTCGCCACTGACCTCCTTCCTGTGTTTTCACCGCTCAAGTTGCTTTTTTCCCCAAGCCTGAGTTCCTCATTTCCTCTTGCACTTTTGTTCCTGACCGTCTCTCTCCTCTTTCCTTTGCCACCGCTGCTACTACCTATCTTTCCTACTTTGCGTAGAGAGGAGTCCTTCTACTGCACTGTACCCATCACCCCTGTAAAGAGGGAGGTGGAGGAACTTGACAGCGTAGAGGAGGTGAGCAGGGTTGCCAGGTGTTAATCTTGCATGGCCCTGCAGTGCTGCGGTTATTATGAATATGATTATTAGTCTGGTTTTAGCTGCACTACACCACTTATTAGCATTTGTCACCATCCTGCTGTAGTTCTAATGACTCCACCTTACATGTAGTGAAACATTAACACCTACCTCTTGGTCCAAATGCATGAGTGTTGTCACAATATCAGACCAATTCCACAAAAGAAACTGCCTTGCAGTCTAATTCGATAAGCCGTCTAAAATGCAAACCTTTTAAAGACAGTTATAGTGGAACCTCTCAGGTGGATAACACATAATGGCTTTTTACCTATAATGGGACATATAATGAATCTGTTCCAGGGTCAAACTGTCAACATCATAAAACTGTTATTGACTGTACAACATTATTAATTGCCATATACGTTTTAAAAAAAGTTAAAACACCACATAATAAAACAAATGATTGTTTTTATAAAATCACATTGATAATGTGCAATGTCAGGGAAATTGGGTAACATGATGCCTTACGCTTTTTTCGACTGTTATGCAAGTAATAAACTAACTGTAGTCAAATAATAAATTAAATAAATATATATTATTCTTATTGATAAATAGAATAATAAATTAAGTAAACTTAATTACATGTATTTTATTTTGTACATTGTTCTAAACTACAATCAAATTAAACTACTCACCCTTTGACAATGCATGGGAAGGCGATTCAACATGATGCATCACACTTTAACTGTTATACAAGTGTAAAAACAAGTCAACCACTGCATTAAATGTATTTAATACAATATATTTATGCTGTACGCTGTATTAAAGGAAATGACTTAATACACTGTATAAAATATATTTATTTAATGTGTATTTAATGTATTTACTTAATACTGTATAAAATGTATGTAATGTGTATTTAATGTATTTACTTATACACTGTATTAAATGTATTAATACACTGTATTAAATGTATTCATACACTGTATTAAATGTATTAATACACTGTATTAAATGTATTCATACACTGTATTAAATGTATTAATATACTTTATTAAATGTATTCATACACTGTATTAAATGTATTAATACACTTTATTAAATGTGTTAATACACTGTATCAATGTGTTAATACACGGTATTAAATGTATTAATACACGGTATTAAATGTATTAATACACTGTATTAAATGTATTAATACACTGTATTAAATGTATTAATACACTGTATTAAATGTATTAATACACTGTATTAAATGTATTAATACACTGTAATAAATGTATTTACTTATTACACTGTATTAAATATATATATAAAGACAATGTAGTAATTGTAGTTAATACAATGAATTACATGTATTTAATACACTAGATTACATTTATTTAATGCAGCGGGTAACTGTAATAAATTGGGAAAAATGTAAAAATAAAAAACGAAAAATTTGAAATTAATTATTGAAAATAAATCAAATAAAGTATTCAATTTTATTTAATTGAATACATTGTCCAAAACTATGATAACAAAAACAAAAAAAACTACTGACTTTTTGATGATTCCTGGTGTAGTGTTTATGTAGAGGGAAGTGGCTTTCATCCATCTCGCTTAATAACCATTTATTTTTATTTTTATTGTAAAAATGAGTTAAGAGCGGTTGGTAGTAAAGCGTAAAAACAATAGTGTGTGAATCTTTGGACACCTAACGATTTGATTTCGATTCCTGTGGCGATGATTCGATTCAGAATTGATTCTCGATTCAAACCAATTCTCGCAATGTAATATGTGGTGTAATACTTACAACGAAAACTTTTCAAAACAAGTTACAGGTTAGAAAATCCCCATGTGGCCTAAAAACATATTTTTTAAATGTAGTCTTAAAAAATCCAATCATTTAAGTTTTTCTTTTTCTTTTTTTTTTTTTAATCGATTTTTGAAAATGATAAATCTATAGAATAAGGATGAACAAGAATCGGGATTCGGATGTGAAAGTAAGTTAACCACAATTTTTTCACCAAAATAAAAGTTATGAGTTAGGTGTTTGACTTTAGAGGTTCCACTGTACTGAGTGTAATTTGGCTTGTTGTTATGGTGACAGCACAACTTGACTTGGTTCCAACACTGCAGCAGTCCAGCGCTCCTCTCCTGTCACTGACACCTTGTTTTTGTCTGGCGACTGTAGAACACAAAGCTGGGCGCTCCGATGACCGTGGATGGTGGGAGTAGTCCCATGGTGAAGCCAAAGGGAGACAAACAGGTGGAGTACCTGGATTTGGATCTGGACTCCGGCAAGTCTACTCCACCTCGGAAGGTAGGACCGGACTCTTTTCAGATTGGCACACACCACAACTTTTTCACCTCCGATCCAACCCCAGTACCTGAATTAGGCCAATACAAATCCCATACCACAGCTGTTATATAGGCAGGGCTTCTTCTTGGCGTGTAGTGTTACTATGACAACAAATAGGCTAGGGATGCAATTATTACGTTGATTGGATAAAAAATTCTGCTGCTTTGATTAAGTCATAAAGTTATAATCCGGGTCGCATTGGAGTGCCCTGAATCTTAAATAAATACAAAAGCAGCGGAATGTTTTTATTTATCTGTTTTTATTAATGTGAAACTTCAATGTAGATAATCATTTATTACAAAAAAGGTTATGAAGCTAAGAAATATTTGTTTATTTCAACTGTTCCCTAAAATCAGCCTCAAGGCTATAGAGCAGACCTGGGCAAATTAAGAGCCGTTAAGCTTTTCAATCTGGCCCGCCGGATATTCCCAAACACATTTTTTAGATCTTAAAGATCAGGGGCCGTACTTATCAAGCTTCTCAGAATTACTCCTAAGAAGTCTGCTAAGAGTTGACTTAAGAGTAAATAAATTCTTCGCTGAAAGCTGCACTTAAAAGTTAGTTATCAAGCGTCTTACTCACACTTTCAGCGAAGTGTAGGACTGAATCTTAAGTGTCACACTCAGAGCTGAATTACGACATTACTATGTGCCGTAAACGGAATTTTAGGTGACGTCATTTCTGTGTCCATAGAAATGACCAATCACGGAAGGGAATCCGTTGTCTAAGAATAAAGAAATATCTTGGAAATATTGAAGTGGACAATGGGAGTGTATATTTTGACAATAAACTACAAAATAATACAAAACAAACTAGTCCCCGCCGGCACTCACGCTACCGCTCCCTCTCTTCTATCGCCCACACACTCACTGACGTCACTCACCTCACGGCCACACACATACGCTACTGTCATAACATTTTCTTTCCAATTCATTAATTAGGCAACTCATTTGAAACTGGTGTGGGTGGCTCTATATATACTAGCCCACTGCAGCCACATGCAGAAATCAACAAAGAATCGAAAAGTATTAAATCTGTGACAAAAATAATACCCGCTCTGTCTAAACGATACCGTTTGATCAGCTGCTTGTCATAAAAAAACAACAACATTGTTCCGTTCCCTGAACGTTCGCGCACGTCTCTCTCGCCTCAGTGCCATCCCCTGCTGGCAACTCCTAACCACTTAAGACACCTCTGAAGGTCTCTTAAATATCGTGGAGAGTAGGAGTGATTCTTAGACTTAAGAACGTTGATAAAAAGCTTTTATTCTTAAGTTTGAGAGTAGGACTAAATTTCGCAAATTCTCAGGACTTAAGTGTAAAATGGCACTCTAAGAAGCTTGATAAGTACGGCCCCAGAACTGTAGCTGCCATTATGATGTGCAGTGATGTTTTCTAATGACCGTAAGTCTTCAACTATACTAAGTAGGGATGTCCGATAATGGCTTTTTGCCGATATCCAATATGCCGATATTGTCCAACTCTTTAATTACCGATACCGATATCAACCGATACCGATATCAACCGATATATACAGTCGTGGAATTAACACATTATTATGCCTAATTTGGACAACCAGGTATGGTGAAGATAAGGTACTTTTTAAAAAAATGAATCAAATAAAATAAGATAAATAAATTAAAAACATTTTATTGAACATTTTATTGAATAAAAAAGAAAGTAAAACAATATAAAAACAGTTACATAGAAACTAGTAATTAATGAAAATTTGTAAAATTAACTGTTAAAGGTTAGTACTATTAGTGGACCAGCAGCATGCACAATCATGTGTGCTTACGGACTGTATCCCTTGCAGACTGTATTGATATATATTGATATATAATGTAGGAAGCAGAATATTAATAACAGAAAGAAACAACCCTTTTGTGTGAATGAGTGTAAATGGGGGTGGGAGGTTTTTTGGGTTGGTGCACTAATTGTAAGTGTATCTTGTGTTTTTTATGTGGATTTAATTTAAAAAAAAAAAACTAAAAAAAAACAAACGATACTGATAATAAAAAAAACGATACCGATAATTTCCGATATTACATTTTAACGCATTTATCGGCCGATAATATTGGCAGACCGATATTATCGGACATCTCTAATACTAAGTATTTCAATGGTTGGAATCTGCACTTTTGCATGATATACTAGTTACTATGGTAATCTAATTAGTTACTATGGTCATCTAATTAGTTACTATGGTCATCTAATTAGTTACTATGGTCATCTAATTAGTTACTATGGTCATCTAATTAGTTACTATGGTCATCTAAGTCACAGCTGCTCAGACGAGGCACCAAGCAGTGTGTTAAAGTACCAATGATAGTCACACACACACTAGGTGTGGTGAAATGTGTCCTCTGCATTTGACCCATCCCCATGTTCACCCCCTGGGAGGTGAGGGGAGCAGTGAGCATCAGCGGTGGCCGCGCCCGGGAATCATTTTTGGTGATTAAACCCCCAATTCCAACCCTTGATGCTGAGTGCCAAGCAGGGAGGTAATGGGTCCCATTTTTATAGTCTTTGGTATGACTCGGCCGGGGTTTGAACTCACAACCTACCGATCTCAGGGCGGACTGAGTAGGTTAAGTGTGGGTTGGGAGCGTTTCCACCGAGTGTTTCCAGAGCGGCCAGCCTGAAATGTGGGTGGACAGACGCGGAAGGAGATGTTTACAACAAAGTTCTAAAGCTTAGTGATGTATCAGATTGTAGGTGTTTTTTTGTGTTCATATTTTGCTGTGTTTTGTTTTCTGTTTGTTGCGTTTCGCTTGATTGTAAAATGTCAATCGAGAGGGGGTGTGATGTTCGTATGTTGTCAATATTCAGTGTTTTATCCTTCATGGTTAATATTGTAAAACCCACATTCTTTATTTTCATGTACATTCTGGGTGTCTCACTAAGTCAAAAAATTAAAAATTCCATTCCGTTTTTTAAGGCGGTCTGTCATAACGTTTTTAGCATTCAATCAGACTTCATTGTGAGGTTTTGTATTAGTGGTCCTAAAAATCAGATATACCGGCCCCCATACACATTTTTTTTCTCTAAATTTGGCCCCCGAGTCAAAATAATTGCCCAGGCCTGGTATAGTGTTTTATCCGGTTACTGGATTAATGGAACAATCTCATAGATGACTTGATTCCTCCAATAATCCATAGCTACAGCCCTAAAACAGGCATTACATCACTAACTCGGCTTTTATTTTGGCGTAACCAAGATGGTTCGGGGAAATGTATCAGAGTAAAAGTATCATTTTTTTGTAGGAAATGTAGTGGAGTAAAAGTGAAAGTTGTCAGTAAAGTACAGATATGTCAAATGTAGACATACAATGAGACCGGGCTTTCTGCTCCGCCGCTCCCAATCTGTGGAACGCTCTCCCTGACCACCTGAGGGCACTACAGACTGTGGATGCCTTTTAAAAAAGGCTTAAAAACCCTTCTTTTTAAAAAAGCCTTTTTTTTTTACTTATATGCATACTAGTTCTAGCTATTAGGCTGTTGTAGTTTTTATTTGTATTTATTTTTATTATCTTTTTTTTTTTAAATACACTATAGCACTTTTAAGTTGTTTGCTCAATGTAAAGTGCTTTTTACAAATAAAATGTACTATTATTATTATTATTATTATTATGTATACTCAAGTACAGTAATGAAGTATTTGTACTGTCCAACACTGCTTCACTGTAAAAGCTGACTTTTTTAACGGCTTTGATACGATTTTAGAAAGTTGCCTGGTTTACCATCAGATTTCACACTGCCGGATTATGTTCGTAGGAATCCTTTTGTGGTAGATCTATTGTTACTGCTGTGATGCTGTCATTGTCAGGCCTAAAAAGCAGGGGCGTCCCGATGCCACCTTTTCACTTCCCATACGCTAATGATATTGGAGGCTTGAGTATTGGTCGATACCAATATTCATTCGGTACAATATCAGCTAATATAAGCTAATAAGTTATAAGTAGGGATGTCCGATAATGGCTTTTTGCCGATATCCGATATGCCGATATTGTCCAACTCTTTAATTACCGATACCGATATCAACCGATGCCGATATCAACCGATATATACAGTCGTGGAATTAACACATTATTATGCCTAATTTGGACAACCGGGTATGGTGAAGATAAGGTACTTTTTAAAAAAATGAATCAAATAAAATAAGATAAATAAATTAAAAACATTTTCTTGAATAAAAAAGAAAGTAAAACAATATAAAAACAGTTACATAGAAACTAGTAATTAATGAAAATTTGTAAAATTAACTGTTAAAGGTTAGTACTATTAGTGGACCAGCAGCACGCACAATCATGTGTGCTTACGGACTGTATCCCTTGCAGACTGTATTGATATATATTGATATATAATGTAGGAAGCAGAATATTAATAACAGAAAGAAACAACCCTTTTGTGTGAATGAGTGTAAATGAGGGAGGGAGGTTTTTTGGGTTGGTGCACTAATTGTAAGTGTATCTTGTGTTTTTTATGTGGATTTAATAAAAAAAATAAAAAATAAAAAAAACGATACCGATAATAAAAAAACCGATACCGATAATTTCCGATATTACATTTTAACGCATATATCGGCCGATAATATCGGCCTGCCGATATTATCATCAGTTCTGACATCTCTACTGATGACATCTATTAAACAGACAAAGAAGCAAGGAATCAAACAGAGACAGAATAAAATTGAGCTCAATTGAGGAGTAACGTCTGGGCTGTACTCTTATACAGTCTCCCACCACGCTCTGACGAAAGATTGTACGCCTCCTCTTTTTACTCATTTTCATTAATTACTAATTTCTATGTAACTGTTTTTATATTGTTTTACTTTCTTTTTCATTCAAGAAAATGTTTTTAATTTATTTATTTTATTTTATTTTATTTTTTAAAAAGGACCTTATCTTCACCATACTTGGTTGTCCAAATTAGGCATAATAATGTGTTAATTCCACGACTGTATATATCGGTATCGGTTGATATCCGTATCGGTAATTAAGAGTTGGACAATATCGGATATCGGCAAAAAAGCCATTATCGGACATCCCTACTTGTGAGTGTTGATGACACGACTTTGCAACAGTTGATATTCTAGTTTCAAGCATGTTTTACTCAATATAGCTCTTAAAATCTCAGCAACAAGCTGTAATATCTTACTGAGATCATTTAGGACCAAAACACTTAAAACAAGTAAAACACTCTAACATAAAATCTGCTTAGTGAGAAGAATTATCTTGTCAGACAGAAAATAAGCAAATATCACCCTTATTTGAGATATTTAATTGTACTTAGATTTCAGTTTTTGCAGTGTGCTTCCTCTCCGTTTTGTAGATCTCGGGTCAAGACAAAATCTTCCTGTAGGATTACAATACATCAAAGAAACCGACACCTTCATGTCGCTTCCCATCCTACACAGTGGAGTTTTACAAGCCTTTTGCTTAGGGATGATGTTTGATAAGAAATTATCGAGTTTGAGCCCTTATCGAACCGGTTCTCTTATCGAATCCAGATAGGTTGTTGTATATGGAAAAAAACACAATAATTGGTTTAACAAAAGCTCACTTTTATTTTATAAGAAAAAAATAAAATAAATAAATAAATATTGACTGTTACCCCCCTAAAAAAATTCTATATATTGACTGTTGTTACCCAAAGTATATTAAGTGGGATTTTTCAGAAAAACAAATATATACAGTAACACAAAAACAACCTGTCTCTGTGATCACTGTAGGTGTATAAATAATAATGTAGTGTTAAATAAAATCAGTCCCTTGGGCACAAAGCTGAAAATAATACAGCTCTCCAAAAAGTGCACTTCTGCTGCTATTGGAACATACTAACTACACACACTGTGACACTAAGAACACCACAGTCATCAATCAACAATTCTTCTTCCAAAAAATTATTTCTATGGTGGATATACACGACTGGCAGCCATTTTAAGTCCTCAAAACATCCATTGAATCCAATCGTTTTTCAATAAACATCTTAGTATCAAATGTAACCACTTTCCACCTTAATATTGAGTTACATAAACAAGTTAAACAGTTTACTTACAGACTTATCTTTTCCAAGGCTTGTTAGAGCTAACACAACTTGTCTACTTCTCAATTGTCTCATAAACTGAACTGACATCGCCCAAACTAATGACGCGTAGTATTTTCATATCGCCACAAGATGTCAGTAAGAGTCTACAATCAAATGGGCATAATATTGCCGTCCCACAGGGCATTTCCTGTGGGACGGGATTCGTTCCCAGGGATTCGAATAAAGAACCAACTCTTTTTCTTTACTATAGTGGCCTCGATAACGGGAACCGGTTCTCAAAAAGGGATTCGAGTCCATGCAATCGGTTCTTTTCTTGTCGAACAACCGGTTTGGAACATCATCCCTAGTGATAACTCAAGATACAATTATTCTGACCGTGAAGCTCTCTCGTGATTGAAGGCCGTATAAGTCAACTTTGATTCCTTCCTGCCTAGATGAAGAGCAACGGATCCGGCGTGGCGGCGTCGGACGAGCGCGTGGACTACGTGGTCGTGGACCAGCAACGGACGCAAGCCCTCAAGAGCACCCGCGAGGCGTGGAACGACGGCCGCCAATCCACAGAGACGGACACGACCTCCAAAGGAAGCAAGTGACCCAGACCCGTGACACCCCCGCCGAACCTCCGAACCACTTCTGTACTCCAGTCTCCGGCGCTCCGTCGCCACTCCACCCTCTTTGTAGTTCGCACTGCTGGCAGGTTTTTTTTATGGAATAAGCAGCAGGTGGACTGGACTTGTTTTTTTCTGTAGGGGGGGGGGGGGTGCTTAAGAGACTTTCATAGGACCACCACCAAGTCGACATTTCCTGAAATAAATCCTTAAACAAGACCACCAACCTTTTACTAGTTAGCACGTGTAGCTTGCAGGCTCACCTTTTCTCATCACCACTTATATCTTGACGACGGCAGAAAGTGATTGTGACTTTTTTTTGTTTTTTTTGTTCCCCCCCTCCCCCCCTCAACGTAGAACAAAAAGAAAGACAGAACTTGCAGGTGTTCACAAGTGTTTCAAGTCTGGAGTTCCGGAAAAAAAAAAAAATAATAAAAAAAAGTGTTATGTAAATATCAAACCCGGAGTTGGTTCGTACGGATTATTTAGCACGTGGGACTGGAAGGTGTGCGGATTCTGCAGGGTAGAATCCTGCTCCGGTCTCCATCCAGCGCGTTACTGTGAGCTTTCAAGAAGGCTTTTTCTACAAGTTATGCAAAGCTATCAAACTTTAAAGGCAGAATGAGAGAGAGAGAGAGAGAGAGAGAGAGAGTGATGAAATCAGGTACTTTTTTTTTCTTCTTTTTTTTTTTAAGAATGCTTACTAAGTGTACAACTCACAATCTAATTTATTTCTCAGTCTGGTCAGTTTGTTTCACGACTTCCATCAATTTTTTGGGGGGGGGGGGGTCTTTGCATCTTTTGCCTTACTAACCTGTGAATTCCCACCCGGAACGTTCCCATATTACATGTACTGTCATCGCTGTATATATTTTTCTTTTGTTTAGTTTATTTTGCCATGGATTTAGATTCAAATGTATCATTTTTTGACAACGTGCCTACTAAAGTCATCTACTTTACACTTTTTTTTTTCTTTTTTTTTGCAGTTTCTGCAAAAATGGACTATCTTTTTTTTTTTTTTAATCATGAGAGAAAATGTAAAAGTGGACTAAATAAAATCCCTAAACCTCGGTGTGTGTTTTCCTGTGCAACTTCCATCGATAACCACAACCGATATTAACCTAGGTCGGAGTGTAAAAAGTGGTTTTCACTGAGGGCCACATTGCAGTTATGTTTGGCCCCAGAGGGCCGCTTCTAACAGTGAATATTATTACACAATTTTTTAATGCATTTTTTAGTAGATTTTTAAAAAACTAATGTAAAAAAAAAGTATGGTAAATTGCAATAATTTCACCTCAAAATGGATTGTATATTTTATTTATAAATGTATATAATATATCAGTATATACTGTATAATATTCTGTATATATATTATGTCAATTTTACATATATATGTTATATTTTTTATCGCTATATTTAGTCTATTTATACCTGCATTGTCCTTTCTATCCTTACATTTTTCCATCATTGTAACTGAGCTACTGTGTGGAACAATTTCCCTTGTGGATCATTAAAGTTTGTCTAAGTGTATATTACTGTAAATGGAAAAACAATACTGCTGTCTTTATGGTAAAAAAAAAAAAAAAAAGGCAGCTCCGTTGCCAGAATTTTTGTTTTTTTACTGTAAATAAAAAAACCTGCAATTTTACAGTAAAAATTTGGCACCTGAGCTGCCAGTGTTTTTTTTTTTTTTTTTAACCGCAAATCAACAAATGTAGATTTTTTTGATGTATTATTGTAAATGCCAAAACGGCACCACAGTTTATTTCAGTACAAAAAGTACTGGGTTTTTTTCATTTAGAGAAAAATGCTGTAAAAAGCACAGTAAACTTCACAATTTAATTAAGAAGTCTATTGCTGCTTTTACATTGCACAATTTGATGGGTAAATTGCTTTGAAATGATTTATTTCCATTCAAAAAATGCTTTGAATGTTTGATAACATATTTTTGCATCGCTAGACAATATTTAAGTAAACATCAATTTGACTTGAATCATCATTTTCTCCCAAAATAGAAGGAAATAATACATTTAGTGAGAAAAGTTACAGCACTTTATTGATGCATATTAATTTAAGGGCCAAATAAAATGAGGTGGCGGGCCACATCTGGCCCCCGGGCCTTGAGTTTGACACCTGTGACCGAGGTGGTTACAGTTACTCACAATTACGATTTTTTCCTTTTTTTAATTTTTTTATCTCGACTTTTTATTTATTTATTTTTTTTAATTGGGCTGTCAATTTTTTTTTTGTAAATCAGATTAATCATATTTTGGAATTTGAATTCCACCATCCATTTTCTACCGCTTGTCCCGAATTAAACATGATTAATCACACCTGCTTTCATTTATTCAGCCTTTTTTTTTTTTTTTTTTTAATGCTAGCACTAATGCTAACAGTCCTAAAGAAAGCTAAGCTCAGTGGCAACTTTCCTACGCCAGCATCCTGTTTGAAGCCGAGCAACTTTTTGTGAGTAGTGTATGAATCCAAACATTTATTTTTACACATTTAGATCAAAAGATAAGTGTTAATCATCCTGTATCGCTCTTAGCATTAGCTAATAACCGCTAGCTCTTTGTGGCGAAGCTAAGCTAATTAGTATATACATTGATTGATTTAACGCACTCATTTAAAAAAAATAAAACTTTATTTAGAACTAATTCAAGCCTGCTAACTAGTAGCTCTCTAGATAGACTAAATACTCGATGGATATAGTTGACATATTGTGGTAGAAAATAGCAAATATTTTCTCTTGTTGATACCGCCTAGCCTGTGAATGCTAACTAAATAGATTTACACAATTTACCAAGTCCATAGTGGATATAACATAATAGTGTGAGAGTCCAGTCCATAGTGGATCTAACATAATAGTGTGAGAGTCCAGTCCATAGTGGATCTAACATACTATTGTGAGAGTGCAGTCCATAGTGGATCTAACATAATAGTGTGAGAGTCCAGTCCATAGTGGATCTAACATAATAGTGTGAGAGTCCAGTCCATAGTGGATCTAACATAACAGTGTGAGAGTCCAGTCCATAGTGGATCTAACATAATAGTGTGAGAGTCCAGTCCATAGTGGATCTAACATAATAGTGTGAGAGTCCAGTCCATAGTGGATCTAACATAATAGTGTGAGAGTCCAGTCCATAGTGGATCTAACATACTATTGTGAGAGTGCAGTCCATAGTGGATCTAACATAATAGTGTGAGAGTCCAGTCCATAGTGGATCTAACATAATAGTGTGAGAGTCCAGTCCATAGTGGATCTAACATAACAGTGTGAGAGTCCAGTCCATAGTGGATCTAACATAATAGTGTGAGAGTCCAGTCCATAGTGGATCTAACGTAATATTGTGAGAGTCCAGTCCATACTGGATCTAACATCATAGTGTGAGAGTCCAGTCCATAGTGGATCTAACATAATAGTGTGAGAGTCCAGTCCATAGTGGATCTAACATAATAGTGTGAGAGTCCAGTCCATAGTGGATCTAACTTAATAGTGGAGAGGGGGGCAGAGCAGAAAAGAAACGGCAGATCAACTGGTCCAAAAGGGGGTCTATTTAAAGGCTAGAGTATACAAATGAGTTTTAAGATGGGACTTAAATGCTTCTACTGAGGTAGCATCTCTAACTGAGTACTGGATCCCCAATAGAAAACGCTCTATAGCCCGCAGACATTTTTGGGCATCTGGGATTCACTAATAATTGGATTGGATTGGATACTCACCGGGTGGTGTAGCTCGGTTGGTATAGTGGCCGTGCCGGGAACTTCAGGGTTCCAGGTTCGATCCCCGCTTCTGCCATCCTTGTCAAATTCGTTGTGTCCTTGGGCAAGACACTTTACCCACCTGCTCCCAGTGCCACCCACACTGGTTTAAATGTAACTTAGATATTGGGTTTCACTATGTAAAAAGTGCTTTGAGTCACTAGAGAAAAGCGCTATATAAATACAATTCACTTCAGTTGATAGACAGTTGCGATAGCCAATCAGATCACAAGTTGTTGACGGTGGCCTAACTACGTAGCCTGATGTTAACGAGACTGTGATTGGATACTCACTTGAGTATCCATTCACAAGTTCCAATTTGGCAGGAAGCAGGAAGTGTTGGCAGGAAGCAGGAAGTGTTGGCAGGAAGCAGGAAGTGTTGCACCGCAGCCAGCAGAGAAAGCACCGATTTGCAAAGCCATTTTCCAGAAGCATATTTAAAGAGAAACCACATCTCGTGAGACGATGTCGGCCAACCCCGCGATGAAATGAGCGGTACCACCGTGGAATGGCTGCTACAAATTGTGAGTTCAAATATTTTATTTCTTTATTTTTTTCCACGTTTAATATGCTTTTTTTTTGCATTTTTAAATTCTAAATTCTTGGGAATAATAATTGATCATAAATGATGTTGGAAGCCACATATTGAATATATAAAGGGAAAAATACCCAAATCTATCGTTATTCTTTATAAAGTAAGACACATGCTGAATAAGAAATGTCCGCATATGTTATATTATTCTTTTATTTTTCCGTATTTGATGGATTGATTTGATTTGTTTATAGAACAAACATAGAGCCAATAATTAAACTTCAAAAAAGGGTCATTAGAATAATACACAAAGCGTGCCACTATGAACATACCAATCCATTATTTATAAGTTCTAATGCGTTAAAATGTTCAGATATTGTGTTTTTAAAAGCAATGGAAATGATGTTTGGAGTAAAGGACAACATTCTTAGGTTGTTTCAATTAAGAGGAGAAAACTATAATTTACGGGGGATATTGATTTTTGAAATAGGTAAAGTAAGAAGGAATATAAAATACAAACGTATTTCAGTTTTAGGAGTTAAATGGTGGAACAAGCTCAGTGATGAGTTGAAGACATGTACTTCTTTGTTAACCCTGTAACACCCCTTGTTGTAAAATGACAACGTTACCTTTAACCATCCTAAAAAACAATCTGTTATATATTTTTTTTATTTTTTTTACCACATTTACATGGTCATTGGGTCCTATTGTTCAGTCTCACAAGGCTATTGGATCGTACATTTGTTTATAAGTCACGCCTTCTGGCCATGAACTCACACAACCTCTCAAGGTTTCCTTCGAACAACGTCTATTTGTTTCATTGGACTGGATTCATCAGATTCAAGTAATTAAAATATCTTTTATATATTTTTTGGTTGTTATTACAATGTCTAGAGCAGGGGTCACCAACGCGGTGCCCGCGGGCACCAGGTAGCCCGTAAGGACCAGATGAGTAGCCCGCTGGCCTGTTCTAAAAATAGCTCAAATAGCAGCACTTACCAGTGAGCTGCCTCTATTTTTTACATTGTATTTATTTACTAGCAAGCTGGTCTCGCTTTGCTTGACATTTTTAATTCTAAGAGAGACAAAACTCAAATAGAATTTGAAAATCCAAGAAAATATTTGAAAGACTTGGTCTTCACTAACTGACAAAGAAACAGATAACAGATTTGGTGTCCAGTTCAAAGTGTGACATAATTTATTTAAACATTTGAGAGTTGACTTTTGTATTTTACATGAGTTATTATTTGTACAAACATGGTGCAAAGTCATTCATGATTTGTTCAAAAAATTTTTAGTGGCTAGCTAGTTAAAATGGGATATTGTGATTTCACAAGACTGTCTTAGAAGTGATCATTTGAAAATGTTCAATTTGAAAAAATGTGCACTTAGAGAAAATATAAAAATAAAGTGTTGCATATTGATATTTATCTGTTTCTATTAGAGATGTCCGATAATATCGGTCTGCCGATATTATCGGCCGATAAATGCGTTAAAATGTAATATCGGAAAATTGTCGGTATCGGTTATTTATTATCAGTATCGTTTTTTATTTTTTTAATATTTTTATTAAATCCACATAAAAAACACAAGATACACTTACAATTAGTGCACCAACCCAAAAAACCTCCCTCCCCCATTTACAGTCATTCACACAAAAGGGTTGTTTCTTTCTGTTATTAATATTCTGCTTCCTACATTATATATCAATATATATCAATACAGTCTGCAAGGGATACAGTCCGTAAGCACACATGATTGTGCGTGCTGCTGCTCCACTAATAGTTCTAACCTTTAACAGTTAATTTTACAAATTTTCATTAATTACTAGTTTCTATGTAACTGTTTTTATATTGTTTTACTTTCTTCTTTATTCAAGAAAATGTTTTTAATTTAGTTATCTTATTCTATTTTATTCATTTTTTTAAAAAGTACCTTATCTTCACCATACCTGGTTGTCCAAATTAGGCATAATAATGTGTTAATTCCACGACTGTATATATCGGTTGATAGCGGTATTGGTTGATATCGGTATCGGTAATTAAAGAGTTGGACAATATCGGCATATCGGATATCGGCAAAAAGCCATTATCGGACATCCCTAGTTTCTATATATATTTATTGTGAGAATTCATTAAGATGATCAGTTTTTCCACAAAGATAAATATCATTAATTATTAATAATAACATAGAGTTAAAGGTAAATTGAGCAAATTGGCTATTTCTGGCAATTTATTTAAGTGTGTATCAAACTGGTAGCCCTTCGCATTAATCAGCACCCAAGAAGTAGCTCTTGCTTTCAAAAAGGTTGGTGACCCCTGCTTTAAAACGTCTCCAAGAAGAGGATAAAACGAGTTATATTGCCACTTTTTGTGTGAAAACTCTGCTGTGCTTGTGATACCCAGACTGGCCGCTAGATGACAGTGTTGCTTGGACTATGTGATGATACCCAGACTGGCCGCTGGAGGGAGCTGTTGCATGGACCAGGCTTTCTCCTCTGTCCACGGTGCCCTTCTTGGACTGACGGTGGATTCTGCACATTTCTAAAGGTTATCATTTACATTCTAATGAATACTCACGTCCTGTCAATAAGTGTCTACATGACTGATGTCTATATATTCAGGGGTTTTTTTTTTTGGAAATGAAGATTGCTGACCTGAAGCGTTACGTCCCCAATTCTTTATTTTGTTATCGTTGACTTTTTCCTCGTGGTTTTAGGGACTTTGACATGAACGCACGTGATGCTCTCAAAGGGGGAACTGCCCTTTAAAACAATAAAATAATAATAATAATTTGCTTATCATTCACATAAGACAAGAACACATATGTTTTTCTTTTGTTATGCATTCTAAATCGTAAAATATAGCAAGTACGAGGTGGCTAACGATGAGCCACACTAGCCCAGTGTTTTTCAACCTTTTTTGAGGCAAGGCACATTTTTTGTCATTAAAAAAATCCGGAGGCACACCACCAGCGGAAAACGTTAACAAATGAAACTCCACCAGGTCGTCGTGCCTCATTTTGAGTTTGTTGCTGTTTTCCTGTGTGTCGTGCTTTAGTTCCTACATTTCAATGGGACATTCTTCAAAGTTCCACAACTCCCACATTTTTCAACTGATTCAAACGGTTCCAACTTCAAAATATTCAGCCTGTTTGGGAATGGTGTGCTCTACTTCAATAATTGTAAAAAAAAAATTCCAGGATTTTACATAATTCCTTTTTTTTTTTCATTTTCCCCATTCAAAATGAATTGGCCATTTTTCAAACTTCTACCCTTTCCACATTTTTCAATCGATTCCACCTTCAAAACATTCCACCATCCTGGAAATTTAAACTACCCTTTTTCCAAATTCCAGGATTTTCCAGAATTCTTGGTTTTTCCAAAGCCCTATTTCCACCCTTTTTTCTGGCGACTAGTCCTTCCACATTTTTCAACGCATTTCAATCGTTCTATCGTCAAAATATTCCTCTTGATTAGGACAAAAAACTATGTTGTTTTTTGAACTGGAAGAATTCCCAGTTTTCCCGAAATTCCAGGAATTCCGTAATACCATTTCTCAATTCAACATTTTACTTCTTCAACATTTCTCGACCGATTTGAAAAATTCCAACACCAACCATTTCAACTCATTCAGACCATTCAAGTTTTTTTACCATTTTCAAAAAAATTCTCGCTTTTCCCGAAATTCCCAAATTTTTTGGAAATCCACATTGAAATCAATGGGACATTCTTCAAATTTCCATAACTCCCACATTTTTCAACTGATTCAAACGGTTCCAACTTCAAAATATTCAGCCTATTTGAGAATGGTGTGTTCTACTTCAACAATTCAAAAAAAATTCCAGGATTTCCCATAAATCCTTTTTAATTTAAAATGTTCGCCTTTTAAAATGAATTGTCCATTTTTCAAACTTCCACAATCCCCACATTTGTCAACCGATTCATACCATTCCACCTTCAAAACATTCCACCATCCTGGAAATTCAAACTACCCTTTTTCCATATTCCAGGATTTTCCAGAATTCTTGCTTTTCCCAAAGCCCTATTTCCACCCTTTTTTCTGGCAACTAGTCCTTCCACATTTTTCAACGCATTTCAATCGTTCAACCGTCAAAACATTCCCCTGGAAGAATTCCCAGTCTTCCCAAAATTCCAGGAATTCCGTAATACCATTTCTCAATTCAACATTTTACTTCAACATTTCTTGACCAATTTGCAAAATTCCAACAACAACCATTTCACCTCATTCAAATTTTTTTGACCATTTTCAAAAAAATTCCCGCTTCTCACAAAATTCCCAAATTTTTGGGAAATTCCCATTGAAATCAATGGGACATTCTTCAAAGTTCCACAACTCCCACATTTTTCAACTGATTCAAACGGTTCCAACTTCAAAATATTCAGCCTATTTGGGAATTGTGTGCTTTACTTGAATAATTCTAAAAAAATTCCAGGATTTCACAATAATTCCTTTTTTTTTTCTCCCCCATTCAAAATGAAGTGGCCATTTTTCAAACTTCCAGCCTTTCCACATTTTTCAATCGATTCATATCATTCCACCTTCAAAACATTCCACCATCCTGGAAATTCAAACTACCCTTTTTCCAAATTCCAGGATTTTCCAAAGCCCTATTTCCACCCTTTTTTCTGGCGACTAGTCCTTTGCACATTTTTCAACGCATTTCAATCGTTCTACCGTCAAAACATTCCTCTTGATTTGGACAAAAAACGACGTTGTTTTTTGAACTGGAAGAATTCCCAGTTTTCCTGAAATTCCAGGAATTCCGTAATACCATTTCTCAATTCAACATTTTACTTCTTCAACATTTCTCGACCCATTTGAAAAATTCCAACATCAACCATTTCAACTCATTCAGACCATTCAAGTTTTTTTTTTACCATTTTCAAAAAAATTCTCGCTTTTCCAGAAATTCCCACATTTTTGGGAAATTCCCATTGAAATCAATGGGACATTCTTCAAAGTTCCACAACTCCCACATTTTTCAACTTATTCAAACTGTTCCAACTTCAAAATATTCAGCCTGTTTGGGAATTGTGTGTTCTACTTCAGCAATTCTAAAAAAATTCCAGGATTTCCCATAATTCTTGTTTTTTTTCCATTTTCCATTTAAAATTAATTGGCCATTTTTCAAACTTCCACAATTCCCACATTTTTCCACCTATTTATACCATTCCACCTTCAAAACATTCCACCATCCTGGACATTCAAAGTAACACTTTCCCAAGTTCCAAACCAAATTCCGTTTTTCCTGGAAATTCTAACTCTTTAACATTCAAACCATTCCAACATTCAAACTATTCTTACATTCATACTACATTCAGTCAGCATTTCAGTTCAACTTCAGCTTTGGAGCATTCACACGCAATTCCTTCAGGAGTTACCTCCTCTAGTTTCACTCATTGTTCATTTATATTGATCGGACAGCCGAGCATAGTCCAGGAGGTAAAGCTGTGTCAGTCTGTCACTCCAGATTCGCAACAATTTACTTTCTCAGATCCTAGGGTTGAGTTATCTTGAGTTATACTTAGTTGTAAAATAAACTGTTCTTTGAACAAGTAAGTCCGGTGTAGACAACTTTTATGTTACAGGTACATTTTTTCCTCCAAAAGACAACAGCTACAGGAACCGTAACATATTTGGGGGCTCACCCGGGATACACCCCTTAAACAAAAATCACATGTCTAGACTGGTTCATCTCAGCGTACAGAAACTCTTCTTACAGTTTTAAAAATATCTGAAATGTCAAAATATCTGGAAGGTCAGCCAAGAACGCAGAAGAACCCCGACTTAAAATACGAACTGCGAGTTTTGGTTGCGGTTCTTAATTCCTGCTCCAGTTTTGCCGTATATTTTATTCAGAATTTTTCACATAGAAGTTGCCATACGTCAACCCTCAATTCTAAGCAGCCTTAAAGAGTATTCAACATGTTACTTTTCACAAAAATGACTACATCCATTTTTTATTTCCATTCATGTGTTTCTTAACAAACTGTCAGTGATGATAGAAAGGAAATGACGTAAAAAGAAAAATGCTTCCAGAGCTCGTGTGGCCTTACAAAAGAACCTTGCCTTGTCCTCCATTCAGGTAAATGCTTTAAGGTCTTGTCGCAAGAAATAACCACTTAGTGTCATGTTTGACATAATACCACAGAAGAGACCGATTCTGCCGTCTTTGTGAGGAGGATGGTGGAATAATAATGAGGCACGTGGTGGAGAACTCTCTTCCAAGCCAGCAGTGGGTGTGTCACACCTGTGTCAAGCTGGCAAACACTCACATCTGTTTGTGCTGGAAACATTTTCCTTTGTACTGTTACGTTTTTTGAAGTTATTCTGAATTACATTTTATGACGAGTGATGTCATCCAGCCCCCCCACCTTGTCGAAATCTCCTCAAACTTGTGCTGCGTTTGTGCTTGTTTGTGTTGCAAAATAATGCTCTAATAATTATAGTTTCTATGTGGTTTGTGCTGCAAAAAATGTCTAAATATATATTTTTTTATGTGGTTTGTGCTGCAAAAAATTGCATAAATATTACAGTTTTTATGTGGTTTGTGTTGCAAAAAATTGCATAAATATTACAGTTTTTATGTGGTTTGTGCTGCAAAAAAATTGTCTAAATATATGATTTTCTTGTGGTTTGTGCTGCAAAAAATTATCTTAATATACATTTTTGTATGTGGTTTGTGCTGCAAAAAATTGTCTAAATATACATTTTTTTTATCTGGTTTGTGCTGCAAAAAATTGTCTGAATATACAGTTTTTATGTTGTTTGTGCTGCAAAAAATTGTCTAAATATACATTTTTTAATGTGGTTTGTGCTGCAAAAAATGTCTGAATATATATTTTTTTATGTGGTTTGTGCTGCAAAAATTGCATAAATATTACAGTTTTTATGTTGTTTGCGCTGCAAAAAATTGCATAAATATGACAGTTTTTATGTGGTTTGTGCTGCAAATTTTTTTTCTAAATATATGATTTTCTTGTGGTTTGTGCTGCAAAAAATTGTTTTAATATACATTTTGTATGTGGTTTGTGCTGCAAAAAATTGTCTAAATATACATTTTTTTAATCTGGTTTGTGCTGCAAAAAATTGTCTAAATATACAGTTTTTATGTTGTTTGTGCTCCAAAAAAATTTCTAAATATACTTTTTTGTATGTGGTTTGTGCTGCAAAAAATTGTCTAAATATACATTTTTTTATGTGGTTTGTGCTGCAAAAAAATGTCTAAATATGATTTTTATGTTTGTGCTGCAAAAAATTGTCTAAATATACATTTTTTTAATGTGGTTTGTGCTGCAAAAAAATGTCTGAATATGATTTTTATGTTGTTTGTGCTGCAAATAATTGTCTAAATATACATTTTTTAATGTGGTTTGTGCTGCAAAAAATTGTCTAAATATATGATTTTCCTGTGGTTTGTGCTGCAAAAAATTGTCTAAATATACATTTTTTAATGTGGTTTGTGCTGCAAAAATTGTCTAAATATATAGTTTTTATGTTTTTTGTGCTGCAAAATTTTTTCGAAATATTATTTTTTTTAATGTGGTTTGTGCTGCAAAAATTGTTTAAATATATAGTTTTTATGTTGTTTGCGCTGCAAAAAATTGTCTAAATACATGATTTTTATGTGGTTTGTGCTGCAAAAAAATGTCTAAATATACATTTTTTAATGTGGTTTGTGCTGCAAAAAATTGCATAAATATTACAGTTTTTATGTTGTTTGCGCTGCAAAAAATTGTCTAAATACATGATTTTTATGTGGTTTGTGCTGCAAAAAATTGTCTAAATATACATTTTTTTATGTGGTTTGTGCTGCAAAAAATTGCATAAATATTACAGTTTTTATGTGGTTTGTGCTGCAAAAAATTGCATAAATATTACAGTTTTTATGTGGTTTGTGCTGCAAAAAAATTGTCTAAATATATGATTTTTTTTATCTGGTTTGTGCTGCAAAAAATTGTCTGAATATACAGTTTTTATGTTGTTTGTGCTGCAAAAAATTGTCTAAATATACATTTTTTAATGTGGTTTGTGCTGCAAAAAATGTCTGAATATATATTTTTTCATGTGGTTTGTGCTGCAAAAAATTGCATAAATATTACAGTTTTTATGTTGTTTTTGCTGCAAAAAATTGCATAAATATTACAGTTTTTATGTGGTTTGTGCTGCAAATTTTTTTTCTAAATATATAATTTTCTTGTGGTTTGTGCTGCACAAAATTGTCTAAATATACTTTTTTTTTTATCTGGTTTGTGCTGCAAAAATTTGTCTTAATATACATTTTTGTATGTGGTTTGTGCTGCAAAAGATTGTCTAAATATAATTTTTTTAAATCTGGTTTGTGCTGCAAAAAATTGTCTGAATATACAGTTTTTATGTTGTTTGTGCTGCAAAAAATTGTCTAAATATACATTTTTTAATGTGGTTTGTGCTGCAAAAAATGTCTGAATATATATTTTTTCATGTGGTTTGTGCTGCAAAAAATTGCATAAATATTACAGTTTTTATGTTGTTTTTGCTGCAAAAAATTGCATAAATATTACAGTTTTTATGTGGTTTGTGCTGCAAATTTTTTTTCTAAATATATAATTTTCTTGTGGTTTGTGCTGCACAAAATTGTCTAAATATACATTTTTTTTATCTGGTTTGTGCTGCAAAAAATTGTCTAAATATACAGTTTTTATGTTGTTTGTGCTGCAAAAAATTGTCTAAATATATAGTTTTTATGTTGTTTGTGCTCCAAAAAATTTTCTAAATATACATTTTTGTATGTGGTTTGTGCTGCAAAAAATTGTCTAAATATAATTTTTTTTATGTGGTTTGTGCTGCAAAAAAATGTCTAAATATGATTTTTATGTTTGTGCTGCAAAAAATTGTCTAAATATAATTTTTTTTAATGTGGTTTGTGCTGCAAAAAAATGTCTGAATATGATTTTTATGTTGTTTGTGCTGCAAATAATTGTCTAAATATACATTTTCTAATGTGGTTTGTGCTGCAAAAAAATTGTCTAAATATAATTTTTTTTTATCTGGTTTGTGCTGCAAAAATTTGTCTAAATATACAGTTTTTATGTTGTTTGTGCTGCAAAAAATTGTCTAAATATATAGTTTTTACGTTGTTTGTGCTCCAAAAAAATTTCTAAATATACATTTTTGTATGTGGTTTGTACTGCAAAAATTGTTTAAATATATAGTTTTTATGTTGTTTGTGCTGCAAAAAAAATTCTAAATATACATATTTGTATGTGGTATGTGCTGCAAAAAATTGTCTGAATATATAGTTTTTATGTTGTTTGTGCTGCAAAAAATTGTCTAAATATATAGTTTTTATGTTGTTTGTGCTGCAAAAAATTGTCTAAATATATATTTTTTAATGTGGTTTGTGCTGCAAACATTGTTTAAATGTATAGTTTTTATGTTGTTTGTGCTGCAAATTTTTTTCTAAATATACATTTTTGTATGTGGTTTGTGCTGCAAAAAATTGTCTAAATATATATATTTTTAATGTGGTTTGTGCTGCAAAAAAATGTCTAAATATGATTTTTATGTTATTTGTGATGCAAAAAATTGTCTAAATATAAATTTTTTAATGTAGTTTGTGCTACAAAAAATTGTTTAAATATATAATTTTTACGTAGTTTGTGCTGCAAAAAAAGTCAAAAAATTATAGTTATGTGGTTTGTTCTGCAATTTTTTTTGTCCAACTATTATAGTTTCTATGTTAACGTTTCATAGTTTTTATGTTTTTAACATGTTTTAATTCTTAACGTATTCCACCCCAACCAGTTGTTATGTTATCGTTTCATGATTAATAATCAGCACAAATATAGCACAAACAAATGGGACAAGTTTGGGGGGGGATTCTGACAAGGTGGGAGGGGGCTAGTCAGAAAAATTATTTTCGAACACCTTAAAAACCGTAACGGCACAAACAATTATGATTAATAACCAGCCCCAAGCCCCCCAAACTTGTCCCATTTGTTTGTGCTACGTTTGTGCTTGTTTGTGTTGCAAAATAATGCTCTAACAATTATAGTTTTTATCTGGTTGGTGCTGCAAAAAATTGTCTAAATATAGTTTTAATGTGGTTAGTGCTGCAAAAAATTGTCTAAATATATAGTTTTTATGTTGTTTGTGCTGCAAAAAATTGTCTAAATATAATTTTTTTTAATGTGGTTTGTGCTGCAAAAATTGTTTAAATACATAGTTTTTATGTTGTTTGTGCTGCAAAAAATTGTCTAAATATAAATTTTTGATGTGGTTTGTGCTGCAAAAAATTGTCTAAATATATAGTTTTTATGTTGTTTGTGCTGCAAAAAATTGTTTAAATATATAGTTCTTATGTTGTTTGTGCTGCAAAAAATTGTCGAAATATAATTTTTTTTAATGTGGTTTGTGCTGCAAAAAATTGTCTAAATATATAGTTTTTATGTTGTTTGTGCTGCAAAAAAATTGTCGAAATATAATTTTTTTTAATGTGGTTTGTGCTGCAAAAATTGTTTAAATATACAGTTTTTATGTGGTTTGTGCTGCACAAAATTGTCTAAGTATATAGTTTTTATGTTTGTGCTGCAAAAAATTATTTAAATATGATTTTTATGTTTGTGCTGCAAAAAATTGTCTCAATATAATTTATTTAATATGGTTTGTGCTGCAAAAAATTGTTTAAATATATAATTTTTACGTAGTTTGTGCTGCAAAAAAAGTCAAAAAATTATAGTTATGTGGTTTGTTCTGCAATTTTTTTTGTCCAACTATTATAGTTTCTATGTTAACGTTTCATAGTTTTTATGTTTTTAACATGTTTTAATTCTTAACGTACTCCACCCCAACAAGTTGTTATGTTATCGTTTCATGATTAATAATCAGCACAAATATAGCACAAACAAATGGGACAAGTTTGGGGGGGATTTTGACAAGGTGGGGGGGGGGGGCTAGTCAGAAAAACTAATTTTCGAACACCTTAAAAACCGTAACGGCACAAACAAAAATGTTTAGAGCACAAAGAAATAGCGGTGTTGTTTTAATATTTGCAATGATTCATACAGGTGTGTCTCACCTGTCTTCTTGGAGCCCTGCCTTGACTAATGGAAGCAGTCTGTGGGGGGGGGGGGCTCTTGTGTAGTCAGGCCACTTTTGCTGTTTTTTTTCTTTTCTGAAGACATATACGATACAAAGGAAGCTGACCCTGTCAACAAAAGCCCTCCTTGTGTGAGAACAGCATCAGTATGAGTGAACAGTCAGCACCATTTGGCTTCTGTTAATAATGCATATGCGTGTCATATTAATACAGAACACACTGCTTAAATCTTCCTCCAGAGGCGCATTTTGCCCCTGCAAGGCCTAATTGGTCTGCGGCGGTGTGGCGATTTGATGCGTCCTCTGCTGAGGACCCTTGGACCAAGACCAGAACTAATACTAATTATCAGGATGGTGAGAGCCAGTCTGATTGAGAAGAGTCGTCTCTTTACGAGCTGGAGAAGCAGGGGTTTGATCTATTCAACTTTCTTAATCATTGGTCTGAATGGTGGTGTAGTGGTTCACGTAGCTGACTTGCATGCAGCTGTTGTGGGATCAGTGCCATGTTCGCAATCGCAATTGACTGGCGATTAGTCCGACGTGAAGTTCCAACGACGACTATTTGTAGTATTACCATGAATTTACCACTACTGTGGTATGGATCATTGGTAGTTCAGTGGTTCACATAGCCACATCTGTTGAGGATTGAATACTTCAGGATGTAGTTTGGTAGAGAACTGGTATTTTAAACATAAATCCTTTACTAGAACTCACCAGAATGATTGGTGTAAGTCAGTTGCAGTATAAATGCCCAACAAGAAATCAACCACTGACCAGTGGACTATTGGTTGTGTGGTGGTTCACAGAGTTCAAGTACCAATGATTGTCACACACACACTAGGTGTGGTGAAATTTGTCCTCTGCATTTGACCCATCCCCTTGTTCACCCCCTGGGAGGTGAGGGGAGCAGTGAGCAGCAGCGGTGGCCACGCCCGGGAATAATTTTTTGGTGATTTAACCCCCAATTCCAACCCTTGATGCTGAGTGCCCATTTTTATAGTCTTTGGTATGACTCGTCCGGGGTTTGAACTCACAACCTACCGATCTCTGGGCGGACACTCTAACCACTAGGCCACCGAGTAGTAGTAGTAGTAGTTGACTTTCATGCAGCTTGCCCCATTCAATCTGTCTGGTATATTTTGATGTAGAACTATTTATGCTTCAGGTCATTGGTAATGTAGTGCTTCACACGACTGCATCTTTTGAGTGGTGAGCTCTCCAGGGGTGTAGTTTGATGGATAACATACATGTTTACCATATGGACGGTGGGGCACGGTTGGTAGAGTGGCGGTTCCAGCAACCTGAGGGTTCCTGGTTTGATCCCCACCTTCTACCAACCTAGTCACGTCCGTCGTGTCCTTGAGCAAGACACTTAGTCCTTGCTCCTGATGGGTGGTGGTTAGCGCCTTGCATGGCAGCTCCCTCCATCAGTGTGTGAATGTGTGTGTGTGTGTGAATGGGTGGATGTGGAAATAGTGTCAAAGCGCTTTGAGTACCTTGAATGTAGAAAAGTGCTATACGAGTATAACCCATTTACCATATTTCCTTACAAATAAGTACACGAGCAGTATAGGTCCAGGTCATTGGTGGTGTAGTGGTTCACAAAGGTGACTGTCATGGAGCTGTGATTGAAAACAGGCTCGTGCCCCTTCTATGTGGTTCAACAATAGCAAATACCTTCTTGCTGTTTCACTATATCACTGTAACAATACAACAATGAACTATATGATTGTTACTAGGGATGTCCTATAATGGCTTTTTGCCGATATCCGATATTCCGATATTGTCCAACTCTTTAATTGCCGATACGGATATATACAGTCGTGGAATTAACACATTATTATGCCTAATTTGGACAACCAGGTATGGTGAAGATAAGGTCCTTTTTTAAAAAAAATTAATAAAATAAAACAAGATAAATAAATTAAAAACATTTTCTTGAATAAAAAAGAAAGTAAAACAATATAAAAACAGTTACATAGAAATTAGTAAATAAAGAAAATGAGTAAAATTAACTGTTAAAGGTTAGTACTATTAGTGGAGCAGCAGCACGCACAATCATGTGTGCTTACGGACTGTATCCCTTGCAGACTGTATTGATATATATTGATATATAATGTAGGAACCAGAATATTAATAACAGAAAGAAACAACCTTTTGTGTGAATGAGTGTAAATGGGGGGAGGGAGGTTTTTTGGGTTGGTGCACTAATTGTAAGTGTATCTTGTGTTTTTTATGTTGATTTAGTTTAAAAAAAACAAACAAACAAAAAAACAAAAAAAACAAAACGATACCGATAATAAAAAAAACGATACCGATAATTTCCGATATTACATTTTAAAGCATTTATCGGCCGATAATATCGGCAGGCCGATATTATCGGACATCTCTAATTGTTACAATACAACAATGACCTATATTTTTATAACCATACAACAATGAACTATATTACTGTTACAATACAACAATTAACTATATCATTGTAACAGTACAACAATAGACTACAGTATTGCAACAATACAACAATGAACTATTTTATTGTAGCAATACAATAATGAACTATATTATTGTTACAATACAACAATGAACTATATTATTGTTACAATACAACAATGAACTATACCATTGTAACAATACAACAATGGACTACAGTATTGTAACAATAAAACAATGAACTATTTTATTGTAGCGATACAAAAAATAACTATATAATTGTTACAATACAACAAGGAACTATTTTTATGTAGCAATACAAAAATGAACTATATTATTGTAACAATACAACAATGAACAATATCACTGTAAAAATACAACAATGCACTATATTATTGTTACAATACAACAATGAACTCTATCATTGTAATAATACAACAATGCACTACAGTATTGTAACAATACAACAATGAACTATTTCATTGTAGCAATACAACAATGAACTATATTCTTGTAGGAATACAACAATGAACTACAGTATTGTAACTATACAACAATGGACTACAGTATTGTTAAAGTTAAGTTAAGTTAAAGTTAAAGTTAAAGTACCAATGATTGTCACACACACACTAGATGTGGTGAAATTTGTCCTACAACATCGTAACAATACAACAATGAACTATATTCTTGTAGGAATACAACAATGAACTACAGTATTGTGACTATACAACAATGGACTACAGTATTGTTAAAGTTAAGTTAAGTTAAAGTTAAAGTTAAAGTACCAATGATTGTCACAAACACACTAGATGTGGTGAAATTTGTCCTACAACATCGTAACAATACAACAATGAACTATATCATTGTAGCAATACAACAATGAACTACAATATTGTAACATACAACAATGAACTATAGTATTGCAACAATACAACAATAAACTCTGTATATTATTGTAGCAATACAACAATGAACTATATTATTGTAGCAAAACAACAATAAACAATGTTATTGTAGCAAAACAACAATTAACTTTATTATTGTAACAATACAACAATAAATTGTGTATATTATTGTAGCAATACAACAATTAACTATATTATTGTAGCAATACAACAATGAACTATATTATTGTAGCAATACAACAATGAACTACATTATTGTAACATACAACAATGAACTATAGTATTGCAACAATACAACAATAAACTGTATATTATTGTAGCAATACAACAATGAACTATATTATTGTAGCAAAACAACAATAAACAATGTTATTATAGCAAAACAACAATTAACTTTATTATTGTAACAATACAACAATAAACTATGTATATTATTGTAGCAATACAACAATAAACAATGTTATTATAGCAAAACAACAATTAACTTTATTATTGTAACAATACAACAATAAACTATGTATATTATTGTAGCAATACAACAATGAACTATAAGTGAAGTGAAGTGAATTACATTTATATAGCGCTTTTTCTCAAGTGACTCAAAGCGCTTTACATTGTGAAACCCAATATCTAAGTTACATTTAAACCAGTGTGGGTGGCACTGGGAGCAGGTGGGTAAAGTGTCTTGCCCAAGGACACAACGGCAGTGACTAGGATGGCGGAAGCGGGGATCGAACCTGCAACCCTCAAGTTGCTGGCACGGCCGCTCTACCAACCGAGCTATACCGCCCCCCATATTATTGTAGCAATACAACAATGAACTGTATTATTGTAACAATACAACAATGAACTACAATATTGTAACACACAACAATGAACTATATTATTGCAACAATACAACAATAAACTCTGTAAATTATTGTAGCAATACAACAATGAATTATATTATTGTAGCAAAACAACAATAAACAATGATATTGTAGCAAAACAACAATTAACTTTATTATTGTAACAATACAACAATAAACTATGTATATTATTGTAGCAATACAACAATAAACAATGCTACTATAGGAAAACAACAATTAACTTTATTATTGTAACAATACAACAATAAACTATGTATATTATTGTAGTAATACAACAATTAACTATATTATTGTAGCAATACAACAATGAACTGTATTATTGTAACAATACAACAATGAACTACAATATTGTAACATACAACAATGAACTATATTATTGCAACAATACAACAATAAACTCTGTAAATTATTGTAGCAATACAACAATGACCTATATTATTGTAGCAAAACAACAATAAACAATGTTATTGTAGCAAAACAACAATTAACTTTATTATTGTAACAATACAACAATAAACTATGTATATTATTGTAGCAATACAACAATTAACTATATTATTGTAGCAATACAACAATTAACTATATTATTGTAGCAATACAACGATGAACTATACAATATTGTAACATACAACAATGAACTATAGTATTGCAACAATACGACAATAAACTGTATATTATTGTAGCAATACAACAATGAACTATATTATTGTAGCAAAACAACAATAAACAATGTTATTATAGCAAAACAACTATTAACTTTATTATTGTAACAATACAACAATAAACTATGCATATTATTGTAGCAATACAACAATGAACTATATTATTGTAGCAATACAACAATGAACTGTATTATTGTAACAATACAACAATGAACTACAATATTGTAACATACAACAATGAACTATATTATTGCAACAATACAACAATAAACTCTGTAAATTATTGTAGCAATACAACAATGAACTATATTATTGTAGCAAAACAACAATTAACTTTATTATTGTAACAATACAACAATAAACTATGTATATTATTGTAGCAATACAACAATAAACAATGTTATTATAGCAAAACAACAATTAACTTTATTATTGTAACAATACAACAATAAACTATGTATATTATTGTAGCAAAAAACAACAATTAACTTTATTATTGTAACAATACAACAATAAACTATGTATATTATTGTAGCAATACAACAATTAACTATATTATTGTAGCAATACAACAATGAACTATATTATTGTAGCAATACAACAATGAACTACAATATTGTAACATACAACAATGAACTATAGTATTGCAACAATACAACAATAAACTGTATATTATTGTAGCAATACAACAATGAACTATATTATTGTAGCAAAACAACAATAAACAATGTTATTATAGCAAAACAACAATTAACTTTATTATTGTAATAATACAACAATAAACTATGTATATTATTGTAGCAATACAACAATAAAAAGTGTTATTATAGCAAAACAACAATTAACTTTATTATTGTAACAATACAACAATAAACTATGTATATTATTGTAGCAATACACAATTTACTATATTATTGTAGCAATACAACAATGAACTGTATTATTGTAACAATACAACAATGAACTACAATATTGTAACATACAACAATGAACTATATTATTGCAACAATACAACAATAAACTCTGTAAATTATTGTAGCAATACAACAATGAACTATATTATTGTAGCAAAACAACAATAAACAATGTTATTGTAGCAAAACAACAATTAACTTTATTATTGTAACAATACAACAATAAACTATGTATATTATTGTAGCAAAACAACAATTAACTTTATTATTATAACAATACAACAATAAACTATGTATATTATTGTAGCAATACAACAATGAACTATATTATTGTAGCAAAACAACAATAAACAATGTTATTGTAGCAAAACAACAATTAACTTTATTATTATAACAATACAACAATAAACTATGTATATTATTGTAGCAATACAACAATGAACTATATTATTGTAGCAAAACAACAATAAACAATGTTATTGTAGCAAAACAACAATTAACTTTATTATTATAACAATACAACACTAAACTATGTAAATTATTGTAGCAATACAACAATGAACTATATTATTGTAGCAAAACAACAATAAACAATGTTATTGTAGCAAAACAACAATTAACTTTATTATTGTAACAATACAACAATAAACTACATATATTATTGTAGCAATACAACAATGAACTATATTATTGTAGCAATACAACAATGAACTGTGTTATTGTAACAATACAACAATAAACTATATTACTGTAGCAATACAACAAAGAAGTATATAATTGCAGCGTCATGTTGCCACAGTCACTGATGTAGCATCTGCGTTCCTGGAAAACGCTGACTTCCACGTTGAAACTGTATTTGGCATGAGCTGTAAGCACTGGCTTGTCTCCGTGTGACACTAAGTAGTTGCTTGCTGATTTTTTATTTATTTATCTTTTAAATCCTGCGAATGTTTTCTTCTGCCCGCAATTTGAACTCTGCTTACCTGCCTGTCAGGGACTTGTAATCAAGCGCGTGTCGTTACTGTACAAACATGGAAGTCGTTAGCCGTGTGTATTGTGTATCAGTCATATGACGCAACAACAGCGGAACCTCGGAAGTCGAACGCCCCCCAAAGTCGTACAATGCGGAATTCTGCCAAGGCTTTCAGTGAAATATGTCTCTAGAGTTGTGGAGCTTTGAGTTTGCGTCATTTTTGGCAACCTGATAGTACTCCGTGTGTCACTGTAGCCTTGCCAAGGATGAAAGCACTGAAGAACGTGCGGTGAAAATGGAGTGCACTGCTTGGCTGCAACTCCATTAGCCTGCTGTCAACAAAAGCAACACTCATCTCAACTATAGGAAGTTAATAATAATAATAATAGATTTTATTTGTAAAAGCACTTTACATTGAACAAACAACCTCAAAGTGCTACAGTGCATTTAAAAAAACAAAACAACAAAACTACAACCACAAATAGCTGCCCCCAACAAGTAAAAAAAATAGTAAAACTTATAAAAATTAAAGCTGCAAGCAGCGATGGACGAGACCGATTATTCACGCTGATGTTTCCTGCTTTCACCCATTTAACAAATCTTTACCTGCTCAGACACGACAAACGCGCTCAGAGGAGATAATGTTTGAAAAAAGGTGACTGTTTTTACCCAACTTTTGTTTTGAAGGGGGAATTGCAAACTTCCTGTTGATTTTTGCTGGTGGATGTCAGTGTATGAAATCTAGGTCTAATTGAGACCTACATAGAGGTTTTTGTTTCATGTCTCTACAACATTCCTACTGCAAGTTACAGGCAGTTTTGTCTGTGTTTTCTTCCTAGGGGGCGATAGAGTGCAATTTTGAGTTTTGGGGTTTGGTTTTTTGATTAGATCCCAATTTTCGCCAGTTCTGATGTGTGTGTCCAATTTGGTGAGTTTTTGTTAAGGGGGTCAAATTACAGCTCAAAGAGGCAAAGGTGACTGTTTTTTACTAAACTTTTGTTTTGAAGGGGGAATTGCAAACTTCCTGTTGATTTTTGCTGGGGGTTGTCAGTGTATGAAATATAGGTCTAAGTGAGACCTACATAGAGGTTTTTGTTTCATGTCTCTACGACATTCCTACTGGAAGTTACAGGCAGTTTTGTCTGTGTAATAATAATAAGCAGTTTTGTCTGTGTTTTCTTCCAAGGGGGCGCTAGAGCGCAATTTTGAGTTTTGGGGTTTGGTTTTTTGATTAGATCGCAATTTTCGCCAGTCCTGATGTGTGTGTCCAATTTGGTGAGTTTTTGTTAAGGGGGTCAAATTACAGCTCAAAGAGGCAAAGGTGACTGTTTTTACTAAACTTTTGTTTTGAAGGGGGAATTGCAAACTTCCTGTTGGTTTTTGCTGGTGGATGTCAGTGTATGAAATCTAGGTCTAAGTGAGACCTACATAGAGGTTTTTGTTTCATGTCTCTACGACATTCCTACTGGAAGTTACAGGCAGTTTTGTCTGTTTTCTTCCTTGGGGGCGCTAGAGCGCAATTTTGAGTTTTGGGGTTCGCCAGTCCTGATGTGTGTGTCCAATTTGGTGAGTTTTGAAGCATGTTAAGGGGGTCAAATTACAGCTCAAAGAGGCGGCGGTATAATAATAATAATAATAATAATAATAATAAAGAATAATAAAACACTAGAAATACATTAGGATCCTCTGTCCCAAAGGGACATTCGGTCCCTAACTAGAACAGCCTAATAGCTAGAACTAGCACACATATATCTAAAAAAAGGCTTTTTTAAAAAGAAGGGTTTTTAAGCCTATTTTAAAAGCACCCACAGTCTGTGGTGCCCTCAGGTGGTCAGGGAGAGCGTTCCACAGTCTGGGAGCGGCGGAGCAGAAAGCCCGGTCTCCCATAGTTCGGAGCTTTGTCCTCGGAGGTTGGAGGAGGTTAGCCTGTCCGGAGCGGAGTTGTCTAGTGGAGGATTTGGGGGTGAGCAGTTCTTTGAGGTAGAGGGGGGCATTTCCATGGAGGCACTGGTGGGTTAGTAGGGAGACTTTGTATTCAATCCTGAGTGGAACAGGAAGCCAGTGAAGGGATTTGATGTGATGTGATGTGATTGTATTTCCGCACACTCATCAGGATCCTAGCAGCACTATCTTGTAAGTACTGCAGCTTCTGGATATGCAGTGCTTTAGACTGGAAGTCTCTGCAGAGAGTGGTGAGGACGGCGGAAAAGATCATCAGGACTCCTCTTCCTCCTTTCCGAGAGACCGCAAAAAGCCGCTGCCTGACCAGGGCTCAGAAAATCTGTAGAGACTCCTCCCACCCCCACCAAGGACTGTTTTCACTGCTGGACTCTAGAAAGAGGTTCCATTGCAGAACCTCCAGGTTTTGTAAGAGCTTCTTCCCTCAGGCTGTAAGACTCTTGAACGCATCAAAATAATTCCCTCAATTCCCCCTCCAAAAACGGATCAACTCGCTGGAATATAAAGACAATATAACATACATCCATAAACGTGGATGCATATGAAAAAGTGCAATATATTTATCTGTACAGTAATCTATTTATTTATATCCGCACCTTATTGCTCTTTTATCCTGCACTACAACGAGCTAATGCAACAAAATTTCGTTCTTATCTGTACTGTAAAGTTCAAATTTGAATGACAATATAAGGAAGTCTATTATCCATCCATCTTCTTCCGCTTATCCGAGGTCAGGTCGCGGGGGCAGCAGCCTAAGCAGGGAAGCCCAGACTTCCCTCTCCCCAGCCACTTCGTCCAGCTCCTCCCGGGGGATCCCGAGGCGTTCCCAGGCCAGCCGGGAGACATAGTCTTCCCAACGTGTCCTGGGTCTTCCCCCGTGGCCTCCTACCGGTTGGACGTGCCCTAAACACCTCCCGAGGGAGGCGTTCGGGTGGCATCCTGACCAGATGCCCGAACCACCTCATCTGGCTCCTCTCCATGTGGAGGAGCAGCGGCTTTACTTTGAGCTCCCCCCGAATGACAGATCTTCTCACCCTATCTCTAAGGGAGAGCCCCGAGGAAACTCATTTCGGCCGCTTGTACCCGTGATCTTGTCTTTTCGGTCATAACCCAAAGCTCATGACCATAGGTGAGGATGGTAACGTAGATCGACAAGTAAATTGAGAGTTTTGCCTTCCGGCTCAGCTCCTTCTTCACCACAACGGATCGATACAGCGTCCGCATTACTGAAGATGCCGCACCGATCCGCCTGTCGATCTCACGATCCACTTTTCCCTCACTCGTGAACAAGACTCCTAAGTACTTGAACTCCTCCACTTGGGGCAGGGTCTCCTACCCCAACCTGGAGATGGCACTCCACCCTTTTCCGGGCGAGAACCATGGACTCGGACTTGGAGGTGCTGATTCTCATCCCAGTCGCTTCACACTCGGCTGCGAACCGATCCAGTGAGAGCTGCAGATCCTGGCCAGATGAAGCCATCAGGACCACATCATCTGCAAAAAGCAGAGACCTAATCCTGCAGCCACCAAACCGGATCCCCTCAACGCCTTGACTGCGCCTAGAATTTCTGTCCATAAAAGTTATGAACAGAATGGGTGACAAAGGGCAGCCTTGGCGGAGTCCAACCCTCACTGGAAACGTGTCCGACTTACTGCCGGCAATGCGGACCAAGCTCTGACACTGATCATACAGGGAGCGGACCGCTACAATCAGACAGTTCGATACCCCGAACTCTCTGAGCACTCTCCACAGGACCTCCCGAAGGACACGATCGAATGCCTTCTCCAAGTCCACAAAGCACATGTAGACTGGTTGGGCAAACTCCCATGCACCCTCAAGGACCCTGCCGAGTGTATAGAGCTGGTCCACAGTTCCACGACCAGGACGGAAACCACACTGTTCCTCCTGAATCTGAGGTTCGACTATCTAGTACACCTGAATAGACGTTACCGGGAAGGCTGAGGAAGTCTATTACGTCTAATAAATAATATGTGTACAATATTTCTATAAAGCCGGACAAAACGACAAATTGCAAACAACACGTTGAAATCTACAATATAATTGGCCTGTTTGTCTTGAAGCTGCAGAACTTTCTCTTATTGTCTGGCATAAGCTGCTTCTTATCAGATGTTTGGAGATGAGGTTTCAGCGCGCGGGACTGCGAAGTCATCACACGCAGCAGCAATTTGGGCCGCTAAAAGCATTACTGTACTGCAAAAAACCCCCCAGAAAGGATTAAGATTGGCTTGGGAATAGTATGGTAATCACGCTTATGAGTTCTGCTCCATTGTCTCGTTGCATTTGCGGCACGGCTAATGATTATACGGCCGTGTCGCGTGATAGAAATAGATGTTTCTTAATTTGCTTGGGAATATTGCAGTGCGGCACAGGTGGACTGACAAGGTTATTATTGTTCTTGCCCACAGCATATCCAGGTCTGAGTTTAAAAGCTACCTTTTTCTTCTTCTTTTGAATACAGAACCCCGTCGTCCAATTATACAACTTAAATACCACTCGCACGCCACCCTTTATTACCTTTCCAAAGAGAGATAAATCGGTGGCGCGTTTGCGGCGTGTAGTGGAGAAAAGGTTCTAATGGTTTTTCTTTGAATCATCCCCTTAAACTTGGTCAATACACACGAAAAGGAGAAGGCCAGGTGGTGGCATTAACAGTGTTCATTTCCAAATGAGCCGGGCCGACAAGTTCATCTTCATTAGAGCATTAACGTTACAAATGCCAAATGCTGCACCGCGAGAAGCTCATTAAAGAGCTTTAAAATAACACTCAGGGATATTATTTGGAGGACCACATTTGTCCAGTAAAAGACGCCAGGGTTTCGGGGGGAGGATATGTGTCTTCATTTGAAAGTAAATATCACCCTTAGCTTAGTCATCTGCATAAATCTCAGAGGTCAAACATACTCGTGTTGGTTTAGGACCGACTAGGAAACTCATCCAACACAAAAAGTGCCTTAATATGGTTCATCAATATTTCACCTCCGAAATAAACGGACAAGAAAATATGACGAGACGCTGCAAAGAAGCAGCATGGAAGAAAAGCCAAACTCTACACAAGAGAATCATACACGGTATTGTACTGTTACTGCATTGTATTAATGTATTGTATTACTGTGCAGTATAAAATACAGGAAAAACACGCACTCTCTGAAAAACGTAATACAACAAAAATAAAGAGGTGCACGGAAAAATAAAACAAAAATAAAGAGGTGCACAGAAAAAAGTGTAAAAAAAAAGAAAAAACACACACTCTCCAAAAAACTTAATAAAACAAAAATAGAGGTGCATGGCAAAAAGTTTCCAAAATACAGGAAAAACACGCACTCTCCAAAAAAACTTAATAAAACAAAAATAAAGAGGTGCA
Source organism: Entelurus aequoreus (assembly GCF_033978785.1). Classification (NCBI taxonomy): domain Eukaryota; kingdom Metazoa; phylum Chordata; class Actinopteri; order Syngnathiformes; family Syngnathidae; genus Entelurus; species Entelurus aequoreus. Next base: position 7,700,474 of record NC_084752.1, read on the forward strand.
CTGCAACATTAAAACAAAAATAAAGAGGTGCATGGAAAAAAGTGTACAAAATACAGGAAAAAAAAACAATCTCCAAAAAAGTTAATAAAACAAATATAGAGGTGCACGGCAAAAAGTGTCCAAAACACAGGAAAAACACGCACTCTCCAAAAAACGTAATAAAACTAAAATAAAGGGGTGCACGGAAAAATAAAACAAAAATAAACAGGTGCACGGCAAAAAGTTTCCAAAATACAGGAAAAACATGCACTCTCCAAAAAACTTAATAAAACAAAAATAAAGAGGTGTATGGCAAAATAAAACAAAAATAAAGAGGTGCACGGCAAAAAGTTTCCAAAATACAGGAAAAACACGCACTCTCCAAAAAACGTAATAAAACAAAAGTAAAGAGGTGTATGGCAAAATAAAACAAAAATAAAAAGGTGCAGGGTAAAAAGTTTCCAAAATACAGGAAAAACATGCACTCTCCAAAAAACTTAATAAAACAAAAATAAAGAGGTGCATGGCAAAATAAAACAAAAACAAAGAGGTGCACGGAAAAAAAGTGTACAAAATACAGGAAAAACACGCACTCTCCAAAAAACTTGATAAAACGAAAATAAAGAGGTGCACTTCAGAAATAAAACAAAAATAAAGAGGTGCACGGGAAAAAGTGTACAAAATACAGGAAAAACGAACACTCTCCAAAAAAACGTAATAAAACAAAAATAGAGGTGCACGGCAGAAAGTGTCCAAAATGCAGGAATAACACGCACTCTCCAAAAAACTTAATAAAACTAAAATAAAGAGGTGCACGGAAAAATAAAACAAAAATAAACAGGTGCACGGAAAAAAGTGTACAAAATACAGGAAAAACATGCACTCTCCAAAAAAACTTAATAAAACAACAATAAAGAGATGCATGGCAAAATAAAACAAAAATAAAGAGTTGCATGGAAAAAAGTGTACAAAATACAGGAAAAACACACACTCTCCAAACAACAACTATTATGTTAGATCCACTATGGACTGGACTCTCACTATGATGTTAGATCCACTATGGACTGGACTCTCACTATTATGTTAGATCCACTATGGACTGGACTCTCACACTATTATGTTAGATCCACTATGGACTGGACTCTCACTATTATGTTAGATCCACTATGGACTGGACTCTCACACTATTATGTTAGACCCACTATGGACTGCACTCTCACACTATTATGTTAGATCCACTATGGACTGGACTCTCACTATTATGTTCGATCCACTATGGACTGGACTCTCACTATTATGTTAGATCCACTATGGACTGGACTCTCACAATATTATGTTAGATCCACTATGGACTGGACTCTCACACTATTATGTTAGATCCACTATGGACTGGACTCTCACACTATTATGTTAGATCCACTATGGACTGGACTCTCACTATTATGTTAGATCCACTATGGACTGGACTCTCACACTATTATGTTAGATCCACTATGGACTGGACTCTCACACTATTATGTTAGATCCACTATGGACTGGACTCTCACACTGTTATGTTAGATCCACTATGGACTGGACTCTCACTATTATGTTAGATCCACTATGGACTGGACTCTCACTATGATGTTAGATCCACTATGGACTGGACTCTCACTATTATGTTAGATCCACTATGGACTGGACTCTCACACTATTATGTTAGATCCACTATGGACTGGACTCTCACACTATTATGTTAGACCCACTATGGACTGCACTCTCACACTATTATGTTAGATCCACTATGGACTGGACTCTCACTATTATGTTCGATCCACTATGGACTGGACTCTCACTATTATGTTAGATCCACTATGGACTGGACTCTCACAATATTATGTTAGTTCCACTATGGACTGGACTCTCACACTATTATGTTAGATCCACTATGGACTGGACTCTCACACTATTATGTTAGATCCACTATGGACTGGACTCTCACAATAATATGTTAGATCCACTATGGACTGGACTCTCACACTATTATGTTAGATCCACTATGGACTGGACTCTCACACTATTATGTTAGATCCACTATGGACTGGACTCTCACACTATTATGTTAGATCCACTATGGACTGGACTCTCACACTATTATGTTAGATCCACTATGGACTGGACTCTCACACTATTATGTTAGATCCACTATGGACTGGACTCTCACAATATTATGTTAGATCCACTATGGACTGGACTCTCACACTATTATGTTAGATCCACTATGGACTGGACTCTCACACTGTTATGTTAGATCCACTATGGACTGGACTCTCACAATAATATGTTAGATCCACTATGGACTGGACTCTCACAATAATATGTTAGATCCACTATGGACTGGACTCTCACACTATTATGTTAGATCCACTATGGACTGGACTCTCACACTATTATGTTAGATCCACTATGGACTGGACTCTCACAATATTATGTTAGATCCACTATGGACTGGACTCTCACTATTATGTTAGATCCACTATGGACTGGACTCTCACAATATTATGTTAGATCCACTATGGACTGGACTCTCACTATTATGTTAGATCCACTATGGACTGGACTCTCACTATTATGTTAGATCCACTATGGACTGGACTCTCACTATTATGTTAGATCCACTATGGACTGGACTCTCACTATTATGTTAGATCCACTATGGACTGGACTCTCACACTATTATGTTAGATCCACTATGGACTGGACTCTCACACTATTATGTTAGATCCACTATGGACTGGACTCTCACAATATTATGTTAGATCCACTATGGACTGGACTCTCACACTATTATGTTAGATCCACTATGGACTGGACTCTCACAATATTATGTTAGATCCACTATGGACTGGACTCTCACAATAATATGTTAGATCCACTATGGACTGGACTCTCACAATAATATGTTAGATCCACTATGGACTGGACTCTCACAATAATATGTTAGATCCACTATGGACTGGACTCTCACACTATTATGTTAGATCCACTATGGACTGGACTCTCACACTATTATGTTAGATCCACCATGGACTGGACTCTCACTATTATGTTAGATCCACTATGGACTGGACTCTCACAATATTATGTTAGATCCACTATGGACTGGACTCTCACTATTATGTTAGATCCACTATGGACTGGACTCTCACTATTATGTTAGATCCACTATGGACTGGACTCTCACAATATTATGTTAGATCCACTATGGACTGGACTCTCACACTATTATGTTAGATCCACTATGGACTGGACTCTCACAATATTATGTTAGATCCACTATGGACTGGACTCTCACAATAATATGTTAGATCCACTATGGACTGGACTCTCACAATAATATGTTAGATCCACTATGGACTGGACTCTCACACTATTATGTTAGATCCACTATGGACTGGACTCTCACACTATTATGTTAGATCCACTATGGACTGGACTCTCACAATATTATGTTAGATCCACTATGGACTGGACTCTCACTATTATGTTAGATCCACTATGGACTGGACTCTCACAATATTATGTTAGATCCACTATGGACTGGACTCTCACTATTATGTTAGATCCACTATGGACTGGACTCTCACTATTATGTTAGATCCACTATGGACTGGACTCTCACACTATTATGTTAGATCCACTATGGACTGGAGTCTCACACTATTATGTTAGATCCACTATGGACTGGACTCTCACACTATTATGTTAGATCCACTATGGACTGGACTCTCACACTATTATGTTAGATCCACTATGGACTAGACTCTCACAATATTATGTTAGATCCACTATGGACTGGACTCTCACACTATTATGTTAGATCCACTATGGACTGGACTCTCACACTATTATGTTAGATCCACTATGGACTGGACTCTCACACTATTATGTTAGATCCACTATGGACTGGACTCTCACACTATTATGTTAGATCCACTATGGACTGGACTCTCACACTATTATGTTAGATCCACTATGGACTGGACTCTCACACTATTATGTTAGATCCACTATGGACTAGACTCTCACAATATTATGCTAGATCCACTCGACGTCCATTGCAGTCCCCTCCAAGGTTTCTCATTGTCATCCCATTGGTTTGAGTTTTTCCTTGCCCTGATGTGGGATCTGAGCCTAGGATGTCGTTGTGACTTGTGCAGCCCTTTGAGACACTCGTGATTTAGGGCTATATAAGTCAACTTTGATTGATTGATTGATTGATTGATTGATTGAAATAAGCTCTGCTTCCTCCGACTCCTTTTCAGACAAGTAGAGTTGTGTAAAGGTGATTTGTGTCCGTGTCACTTTATATGCACGTTGGAAATAACATGTCAAAAAAGTGCCGCCATAAGCGTGACCTCATTCCGTCCTTCCTCATGTCACTCGCTCGCAGACTCCTCCACGCAGTCAGCAGCGTGCTGTCCCCCGTCAGCCACGGGCCGCGCCACCTGGTTCACAGAGCAGCTGGGCACGGCGTGTGCAATCTGCCACGGTGCAGATGCAGCCGCGCTTCAGGCCCGTGTCAACATCGGCCAGACAAGTGAACAGCTAAGCATCATTTACCAAACGGGGCGCCTGGAGAGGGGCAAACGCGGCCGTACCGCTCTCCTGGAATACATCAGCATCGTTGTCCCCGTCCGGTGGACAATTTGCCAAACACGTCCCAGCATGCCAAACCGGAAGCACCTCGAGTGCACCCACAAACATAATGGACTTGTCTGAAATGCCCCAAAATGCACACGTTGTCATCAAACGTCAACACACGGATTAGACGCTTGTCCTCGTGTCCGTACTCATTCTCCAACTTTAAACGGGACCTGTTATGCAAAAGCAACTTTTTTAACCTGTTTTTGTGTATTTGGGATCTGCGGAAAGTCCCGGAAATGAGGACTCCAACAATGGAGGCATGGCGGAGATGTTTATGAAACAATCTTGCCTTCCGTCATATTTCCTCCAAAGCAGTCGTTTGGAATTTGCACAATTTGTGATGTTTTTCCCCACATGTGACGTCAGCGCAGTATCTGCTAGAAATGTACCCAAAGTACTTGGCGTGAAGCCGACGTTATAGTATATCGTGATATTTGAGTGATACTGTAGTGATGAATGTACATTTTAGTGATGTATGTACATTTTAGTGATACTGTAGTGATGTATGTACATTTTAGTGATACTGTAGTGATGTATGTACATTTTAGTTATGTATGTACATTTTACTGATACTTTTAGTGATACTGTAGTGATGTATGTACATTTTAGTTATGTATGTACATTTTAGTGATACTTTTAGTGATACTGTAGTGATGTATGTACATTTTAGTGATACTGTAGTGATGTATGTACATTTTAGTTATGTATGTACATTTTAGTGATACTTTTAGTGATACTGTAGTGATGAATGTACATTTTAGTGATACTGTAGTGATGTATGTACATTTTAGTGATACTGTAGTGATGTATGTACATTTTAGTTATGTATGTACATTTTAGTGATACTTTTAGTGATACTGTAGTGATGAATGTACATTTTAGTGATACTGTAGTGATGTATGTACATTTTAGTGATACTGTAGTGATGTATGTACATTTTAGTTATGTATGTACATTTTAGTGATACTTTTAGTGATACTGTAGTGATGTATGTACATTTTAGTTATGTATGTACATTTTAGTGATACTTTTAGTGATACTGTACTGATGAATGTACATTTTAGTGATGCATGTACATTTTAGTGATACTGTAGTGATGTATGTACATTTTAGTGATACTGTAGTGATGTATGTACATTTTAGTTATGTATGTACATTTTAGTGATACTTTTAGTGATACTGTAGTGATGTATGTACATTTTAGTGATACTTTTAGTGATGTGTGTACATTTTAGTGATACTTTAGTGCTACTGTAGTGATGTATGTACATTTTAGTGATACTTTTAGTGATGTGTGTACATTTTAGTGATACTTTAGTGATACTGTAGTGATGTATGTACATTTTAGTGATACTGTAGTGATGTATGTACATTTTAGTGATACTTTAGTGATACTTTTAGTGATGCATGAACATTTTAGTAATATTTTTAGTGATACTGTAGTGATGTATGTACATTTTAGTGATACTTTTAGTGATGTATGTACATTCTAGTTATATTTTAGTGATACTGTAGTGATGTATGTACATTTTAGTGATACTTTTAGTGATGTATGTACATTCTAGTTATAGTTTATTGATACTGTAGTGATGTTTGTACATTTTAGTGATATTTTAGTGATACTGTAGTGAAGTATGTACATTTTAGTGATACTTTTAGGGATGTATGTACATTTTGGTAATATTTTGAGTGATACTGTAGTGATGCATGTACATTTTAGGCAAGGCAAGGCAAGGCAACTTTATTTGTATAGCGCTTTTCATACACAAGGCAGACTCTTTAGTAATATTTTAGTGATACTTTTAGTGATGTATGCACATTTATTAATATTTTAGTGATGTATGTACATTTTAGTGATATTTTAATGATACTGTAGTGATGTATGTACATTTTAGTGATACTTTTAGTGGTGTATGTACATTTTAGTGATACTGTAGTGATGTATGTACATTTTAGTGATACTGTAGTGATGTATGTACATTTTAGTGATACTTTTAGTGATGTATGTACATTTTAGTGATACTTTAGTGATACTGTAGTGATGTATGTACATTTTAGTGATACTTTTAGTGATGTGTGTACATTTTAGTGATACTTTAGTGATACTGTAGTGATGTATGTACATTTTAGTGATACTTTAGTGATACTTTTAGTGATGCATGAACATTTTAGTAATATTTTTAGTGATACTGTAGTGATGTATGTACATTTTAGTGATACTTTTAGTGATGTATGTACATTCTAGTTATGTTTTAGTGATACTGTAGGGATGTATGTACATTTTAGTGATACTTTTAGTGATGTATGTACATTCTAGTTATGTTCTAGTGATACTGTAGTGATGTATGTACATTTTAGTGATACTTTTAGTGATGTATGTACATTCTAGTTACATTTTAGTGATACTGTAGTGATGTTTGTACATTTTAGTGATATTTTAGTGATACTGTAGTGATGTATGTACATTTTAGTGATACTTTTAGTGATGTATGTACATTTTGGTAATATTTTGAGTGATACTGTAGTGATGTATGTATATTTTAGTAATATTTTAGTGATACTTTTAGTGATGTATGCACATTTATTAATATTTTAGTGATGTATGTACATTTTAGTGATATTTTAATGATACCGTAGTGATGTATGTACATTTTAGTGATACTTTTAGTGGTGTATGTACATTTTAGTGATACTGTAGTGATGTGTGTACATTTTAGTAATATTTTAGTGATACTTTTAGTGATGTATGCACATTTATTAATATTTTAGTGATGTATGTACATTTTAGTGATCTTTTAATGATACTGTAGTGATCTATGTACATTTTAGTGATACTTTTAGTGATACTTTTAGTGATGTATGTACATATTAGTAATATTTTTTGTGATACTGTAGTGATGTATGTACATTTTAGTAACATTTTAGTGATACTTTTAGTGATTTATGTACATTTATTAATATTTTAGTGATGTATGTACATTTTAGTGATATTTTTAGTTATACTGTAGTGATGTATGTACATTTTAGTAACATTTTAGTGATACTTTTACAGATTTATGTACATGTATTAATATTTCAGTGATGTATGTACATTTTAGTAATATTTTTAGTTATACTGTAGTGATGTATGTACATTTTAATACCATTTTATTGATACTTTTAGTGATTTATGTACATTTATTAATATTTTAGTGATATATGTACATTTTAGTAATATTTTTAGTGATACTGTAGTGATGTATGTTAATTTTAGTAACATTTTAGTGATACTTTTAGCGATTTATTTACATGTATTAATATTTTAGTGATATTTTAGTGATACTGTAGTGATGTATGTACATTTTAGTGATACTTTTAGTGGTGTATGTACATTTTAGTAATACTTTAGTGATACTTTTAGTGATGTATGTACATTTTAGTAACATTTTAGTGATACTTTTAGTGATTTATGTACATTTATTAATATTTCAGTGATGTATGTACATTTTAGTAATATTTTTAGTTATACTGTAGTGATGTATGTACATTTTAATACCATTTTAGTGATACTTTTAGTGATTTATGTACATTTATTAATATTTTAGTGATGTATGTACATTTTAGTAATATTTTTAGTGATACTGTAGTGATGTATGTACATTTTAATACCATTTTAGTGATACTTTTAGTGATTTATGTACATTTATTAATATTTTAGTGATGTGTGTACATTTTAGTAACATTTTAGTGATACTTTTAGTGATTTATTTACATGTATTAATATTTTAGTGATATTTTAGTGATACTGTAGTGATGTATGTACATTTTAGTGATACTTTTAGTGGTGTATGTACATTTTAGTAATACTTTAGTGATACTTTTAGTGTTATATGTACATTTTAGTAACATTTTAGTGATACTTTTAGTGATTTATGTACATTTATTAATATTCTAGTGATGTATGTATATTTTAGTAATATTTTTAGTGATACTGTAGTGATATATGTACATTTTAGTAACATTTTAGTGATACTTTTAGTGATTTATGTACATTTATTAATATTTTAGTGATGTATGCACATTTTAGGAATATTTTCAGTGATACTGTAGTGATGTATGTACATTTTAGTAACATTTTAGTGATACTTTTAGTGATTTATGTACATTTATTAATATTTTAGTGATGTTTGTACATTTTAGTAATATTTTATTGATACTGTAGCAATGTCTGTACATTTTAGTGATACTTTTAGTGGTGTATGTACATTTTAGTGATACTGTAGTGATGTGTGTACATTTTAGTTATATTTTAGTGATACTGTAGCAATGTATGTACATTTTAGTGATACTTTTAGTGATGTTTGTACATTTTAGTGATACTTTTAGTGATGTATATACATTTTAGTAATATTTTTAGTGATACTGTAGTGATGTATGTACATTTTTGTAATATTTTAGTACAAAAATATTCAGTCAAAGGCTGGACTCCAGGGAGGGGGTCCAAAATGAGGCCAAGGGAAAAAAAACCCTCATAGCCATAGCACACATAAACATGTTATATAAAATCAACAAAACTTGCAACAGAGAGGAGGGAGTGGGAGCTACGGAGGCCGGCAGCTGCCCTTTGGGTCAGCCTTTACCATATATACAGGTATCTGCAGAAAAAAGTCACAGGAAGGACAAATTCTATACACATAAGCAAGTACCATCAGGTTCAAAAAGTTGGTTTTGCATACTAGGGCCTCTTTAGGGCCTTGAAGTGCAGCTCTCTTCATCGTCAATAGCGCCACGTGTGGATGAAAAGGGTAGTGCGGGGCACTCATTTGCAACAATTACCTTTTGTGGCAGCCATCAGTCCAGTTGTAGTCTATTCTGTTGATGCATTCAAGAAATGGTTGGCGTGTGTGTGTGTGTGTGTGTGTGTGTGTGTGTGTGTGTGTGTGTGTGTGTGTGTGTGTGTGTGTGTGTGTGTGTGTGTGTGTGTGTGTGTGTGTGTGTGTGTGTGTGTGTGCAAACATCATTTAGAAAATGTCTCCTGACGAGCTGCGAGCTCATATTGACAAAGATGAACAAACAACTTGGTGTTGATCAGAGAGACGTCACTCCCTCGGAGACCGTCCTCATGAATATTCACGTCTTATAGGGCAAGAGAACCACAACAACAACAGCACGTTCTCTCATTCAGAACGCTCCAGGTGCGTCTCAGAACTGCTTAGAAATAATGTGGTCACCGGGGAATGTCTTTAAAAAAAAAAAAATACAATCTCAAAATATCCCTTGGAAACATTGTCTTGGTGCGTTGTTGGCGCAGGGAAATATGGAGCATGTTTTTAGATATGATTCTCTTTTTTTTCCCCCCTTCAGTGACTCGGATTACATTCCTAATACCTAAAAATAAAGCAAAAAAACATTTTAATACAAATTTAAGCTTTTTTGTTGTCTTTACACACTGGTGAGCCAAGTTGGATTTGGCTTAGTCCAGGGGTCGGCAACCCAAAATGTTGAAAGAGCCATATTGGACCAAAAAATACAAAAACAAATCTGTCTGGAGCCGCAAAAAATTAAAAGCCATATTACATACAGATAGTGTGTCATGAGATATAAATTGAATTAAGAGGACTTAAAGGAAACTAATTGAGCTCAAATATAGCTACAAATGAGGCATAATGATGCAATATGTACATATAGCTAGCCTAAATAGCATGTTAGCATCGATTAGCTTGCAGTCATTCAGTGACCAAATATGTCTGATTACTCCACACAAGTCAATAACATCAACAAAACTCACCTTTGTGCATTCACGCACAGTGTTATAAGTTTGGTGGATAAAAATGAGACAGAAAAAGAAGTGGGATAAGACACGTCCTAGAAAGTCGGAGAAAGTTATACATGTAAACAAACTAAGGTGAGTTCAAGGACCGCCAAAATTAGTAGGACAAAAAGGCCGCTCGCCAAATACTGGAATCAGTGAAGCATGTTTAATACAAACAGTGTGCTGTATAACAATTAGGGAGGTTTGTGTCATGTTTGTCCTCCTACAGAAACCATATTAAAACAAAATATATATTTTTTTCCGCTCATCTTTTTCCCTTTTTCATACATTTTTGGAAAAGCTCCAGAGAGCCACTAGGGCGGCGCTAAAGAGCCGCATGCGGCTCTAGAGCCGCGGGTTGCCGACCCCTGGCTTAGTCTTTACGCCGTGATGACCTGGATCACGTTTTGTTTTACTTTAAATCAGGGGTCACCAACGCGGTGCCCGCGGGCACCAGGTAGCCCGTAAGGACCAGATGAGTAGCCCGCTGGCCTGTTCTAAAAATAGCTCAAATAGCAGCACTTACCAGTGAGCTGCCTCTATTTTTTAAATTTTATGTATTTACTAGCAAGCTGGTCTCGCTTTGCCCGACATTTTTAATTCTAAGAGAGACAAAACTCAAATAAAATTTGAAAATCCAAGAAAATATTTTAAAGACTTGGTCTTCACTTGTTTAAATACATTCATTAATTTTTTTACTTTGCTTCTTATAACTTTCAGAAAGACAATTTTAGAGAAAAAAATACAACCTTAAAAATGATTTTAGGATTTTTAAATACATATACCTTTTTACCTTTTAAATTCCTTCCTCTTCTTTCCTAACAATTTAAATCAATGTTCAAGTAAATTAATTTTTTTTATTGTAAAGAATAATAAATAGATTTTAATTTAATTCTTCATTTTAGCTTCTGTTTTTTTGACGAAGAATATTTGTGAAATATTTCTTCAAACTTATTATGATTAAAATTCAAAAAAATTATTCCGGCAAATCTAGAAAATCTGTAGAATCAAAATTAAATCTTATTTCAAAGTCTTTTGAATTTCTTTTAAAATTTTTGTTCTGGAAAATCTAGAAGAAATAATGGTTTGTCTTTGTTAGAAATATAGCTTGGTGCAATTTGTTATATATTCTAACAAAGTGCAGATTGGATTTTAACCTATTTAAAACATGTCATCAAAATTAAAAAATTAATGTTAATCAGGAAAAATTACTAATGATGTTCCATAAATTATTTTTTTAATTTTTTCAAAAAGATTCGAATTAGCTAGTTTTTCTCTTCTTTTTTTCGGTTGAATTTTGAATTTTAAAGAGTCGAAATTGAAGATAAACTATGTTTCAAAATTTAATTGCCATTTTTTTCGTGTTTTCTCCTCTTTTAAACCGTTCAATTAAGTGTAAATATCATTAATTATTAATAATAACATAGAGTTAAAGGTAAATTGAGCAAATTGGCTATTTCTGGCAATTTATTGAAATGTGTATCAAACTGGTAGCCCTTCGCATTAATCAGTACCCAAGAAGTAGCTCTTGGTTTCAAAAAGGTTGGTGACCCCTGCTTTGAATACTCCCTTAGGTCAGGTTCAAACACTGATGACATCTATTAAACAAGACAAGAAGCAAAGAATCAAACAGAGACAGAATTAAATTTGGACTCAATTTTGAGGAGAGACGCGGCAACTGTACTCTCTGCACAGTCTTGCACTCTGACGAAAAAGGTTTACGTCTCCTCCTTTATTTAGATATTCACAATGTTTACACAACAACACATGTCTCAACAGGAATGGGGGGTATGTAAACAGCTCTTGTTTTTGGTCACATTGAAAACAGAAGAAGAAGATGCCTCGGGCTTGGGTTAGTCCTGGATTCAGCTTGGGCAGGTCTTCGATGACAATAGATAACCCCCTCCCGTCTCCTCCCATCGTACACAATGGAATTTTCCAAGCCTTTGCTTGGTGCAACAAAGACAGCCTCTTGTCTGTTCATTGGGAACTCAGAACGGAAAGTTTTTGATAGTTTAAATAACATTTTACTGACACTAGGTTTGTGTTTTCTTGGTTGCCATGGGTGCTGATTATTTTCACCTGCCTCTGATCAGGGTTTGGGACGCTCACCTGCACCCGGGCACTAATTAGAGAGCTCTTTATGCCTGCCTCTCGCCACACTCGGTCTTGCTGTTTTGTTTGCTTTACGCAACGTTTACGATTGCTGATTTTTGCATTCGTGTTCTTGTTTTCGATGCTAAGCCTTTCCGTAGTTTTGCTATAGCTTCCCGTGCTATCGCCACACTTTTCCTGTATTTTTGCATTCTTAATTGATTTATGAAAATAAATCATCTTTCTTACCTGCACGATCTCGGGGAAACGATCCAGCGCGTAACCATGCGACCCACCCGTAACGCCTCCCGTTTATCGGGGCTCGGAATCAGCACAAGAGTCTAACATAACGTTGTGTTGGGTTCCGGGCTGGGATTCAAACCAGTTAGAATAGAATGGAATTTATTGTCATTATATTTGCATATAACGAGATTAAGGACTCCAATTTAAGGTGCGGTAGTGGGAACAAATATGGGGTAAAAATAAATTACACAAGAGGTAATGAAGAAAAAACTAACAATTGAAATAAACAGACTACTATCCAATAAAAATAGTAAGCAATTCTGTACAATATACAAAACACTATAGAAATACAAAATACTGTACAATATACAGAACAAGACAAGAGTACCGGAGTAATAAATAACAATCAGTGACGGATGTATTGCACTCGAAGGGTAATATTGCACAGTAGGGTTTTAGGGTAGGATATTGTATAGGGGTGAATTATTATTATAAGTTAGAGTTCAAGATGGTGACAGCTCTGGGAAAGAAGCTGTCTCTGAGCCTGTTTGTTCTGGCTCTGGTGCACCTGTAGCGCCTGCCCGATTGTAGCAGGTGGAACAGGTGGAAGCCAGGGTGTGTACTGTCCTGGGTGATGCTTTTTGCTCTGTTGAGGCAACGGGAGTTGTGTAAATCCTTCAGGGAGGGGAGGGGGCAGCCGATGATTTTTTTGTGCAGACTTTACGACCCTCTGAATCGCCTATTTGTCTGCTTCAGTGCAGCTGGCGTACCACACTGTTATGCAGTACGTCAGCAGGCTCTCGACAGCCGAGCGAGTTCTGTTACATAGCAACTGAAGCTGTGGTCAAAGTTAGAATTGCCACAAAACACATTTTAAGATATTCAACAGTATCCCCACCCCCCCCCCCCACCCCCACCCCCACCCCCCGATTCGTCACGTTTCATGTGTCGGGTAAACCGTGACCAATGGGGCCCATATAAATCCCCTTCCTGTTGTAATTTACTTCGGTAATTTAATTAAAATTCTTGTAGCATAATGACTTTGTTTTCAAAAGTCTGAGGGACCCTGAATGCACCACAAAGATCCACTGGCAAACTCCATAGACAAAGTGACAAGTTACAGAAGGATTTCCATAAAACTTCGCATAAATACAAATACAATTATGCAAGGAACATCACTATCACTGATTGCATCTGCAGCCCATTGGAACACATTCATTTTATGTTTGTCTTTGAAAATGGAACATTGCAAAACTTTTCCTCACATTTATTCCCTACGCTGCAGCCCATCCATCCATTTACTTATATATATTTTTTTCTATTTATCTGCACCCTTTTGTCTCTGCTTGTCTGTAAACACGGCACATTTCCCATCACGCTGCTCTTTGCTATCAGATGAGGGGAGAATCAGATTGTATCCATGCATCACTTCCGCTATCTTATTTGTCCGCGCGCCCGATTTCTGGGAGAGTACAAAGTGGAGAAGAATGGCACCCGCCTAGGTTGAGCCCATTAACACAAGTTGTTTGCGTCAGTTTGGGTGTTATTTTCCTTTCCTAATATTTGAATGAACCTAGCAGCAAGTCGGGGTACTAAAACATGTTTGTATTGGATGTGAGAATACATGGAGAATACAAAAAAATCCCACCACAGATGTTTACCTTATCCCAATAAACATCCGTTCAGTATTTGAACATAAAAGTGTTTGATTGTGAGGCATTAAAAGCCACAAAATGCAACGGGTTGCAACATTGTTTGTCAACACTGTCTGCTCTCATTTTCTCGCACATTTGACCCTCTGATGTTCTGTGTACCTACACTCTGTCCTCCTCCTGTCTAGGCCTGCTGTGTGTGTGTGTGTGTTACATAGAACATAAATTTCCATACTTCTATTAGCCAGTGGACCCATACATCTTATATGTACCGTATTTTTCGGACTATAAGTCGCAGTTTTTTTCATAGTTTGGCCGGGGGTGCGACTTATACTCAGGAGCGACTTGTGTGTGAAATTATGAACACATTACCGTAAAATATCAAATAATATTATATAGCTCATTCACGTAAGAGACTAGACGTATAAGATTTCATGGGATTTAGCGATTAGGAGTGACAGATTGTTTGGTAAACGTATAGCATGTTCTATATGTTATAGTTATTTGAATGACTCTTACCATAATATGTTACGTTAACATACCAGTTGGTTATTTATGCCTCATATAACGTACACTTATTCAGCCTGTTGTTCACTATTCTTTAGACATTTTAAATTGCCTTTCAAATGTCTATTCTTGGTGTTGGCTTTTATCAAATACATTTCCCCCCAAAAATGCGACTCATACTCCAGTTTTTTTCCTTCTTTATTATGCATTTTCGGCCGGTGCAATTTATACTCCGGAGCGACTTATACTCCGAAAAATGCGGTCATAGAAATGTGTAGGGGGGGATGTATGGTGTGTGGTCATTAAATATGTATTCTGATACACTACCGTTCAAAAGTTTGGGGTCACCCAAACAATTTAGTGGAATAGCCTTCATTTCTAAGAACAAGAATAGACTGTCAAGTTTCAGATGAAAGTTCTCTTTTTCTGGCCATTTTGAGCGTTTAATTGACCCCACAAATGTGATGCTCCAGAAACTCAATCTGCTCAAAGGAAGGTCCGTTTTGTAGCTTCTGTAACGAGCTAAACTGTTTTCAGATGTGTGAACATGATTGCACAAGGGTTTTCTAATCATCAATTAGCCTTCTGAGCCAATGAGCAAACACATTGTACCATTAGAACACTGGAGTGATAGTTGCTGGAAATGGGCCTCTATACACCTATGTAGATATTGCACCAAAAAGCAGACATTTGCAGCTAGAATAGTCATTTACCACATTAGCAATGTATAGAGTGTATTTCTTTAAAGTTAAGACTAGTTTAAAGTTATCTTCATTGAAAAATAAGGACATTTTAATGTGACCCCAAACTTTTGAACGGCAAAGTCAGTGAGTCTCAGTTTGAAAAATTAATTCATTGTATCATTTTTCTTTTAATAAAAAAATGAAAACGGGTCCCACAGACCCGAATACCACACACAGACCCGAACACCAAAAAAAAAAAAAAATGGAAAAAATGCACAGCTATATGAGGATAGATGTGTGTATTTTTGTGCGATCCAAAAAGTGGATTTGCAATCCAAAATAAGATTTTAAAACAAAAACTAGATGAGGCAATTCCTGAAGGGATTGTGTGTGTTAGTTAGAAAGTCCAGGATGAGTGGAAGGTGTCGATGTTGGAATGGTTTGAATAGGTTAAAAAAATGTGGGAATTGTGCAACTTGGAAAAATGTCCCATTTATTTCAATGGGAACTTCTTTGAAATTTGGGAATTTCGTGAAAAGCGGGATTTAAAAAAAACAACCAAAACGATCAAGAGCATGAATGTCCTGAATGAGCTGAATCGTTGAAATCGGTCGAGAAATGTTGAAGTAGTAACAGTTTTTTTAATTGAGAAATTTCGGGAAAAGACGGGAATTTTTCAAGTTCCTCAACTAACTTGGTTTTTTGTCCTGACTAAGAGGAATGTTTTGACAGAGTTTGAATCGGTTGGAAAAATGTGGGAATTGTGGAAGTTTGAAAAATGGCCAATTCATTTTGAATGGGGAAAATGTCCCTAAAAACTAAAACAATTCATACTTACTAGGGGTGTAACGGTACGTGTATTTTTATTGAACCGTTTCGGTACGGGGGTTCCGGTTCGGTTCGGAGGTGTACCGAACGAGTTTCCACACGGACATATTAAGTAGCGTAACGCACGTTGTGTAAACAATGCACACCGAGGCACAACACACAGCATGCTAGCAGCTAACGGGCTAGGATAGACTGACCATACGTCCTCTTTTCACCGGACATGTCCTCTTTTGCGGAGCTGTCAGGGCGGAGTTTCTTAAATGCCTCAAATGTCCGGCATTTTGAGTTAGGGTTGCGTGTATTTTCAATGTACGTTCAGGGTTAAGAAAGGGTTAAAAACAAAACAAATTGTTCGTGCAGCAGCATTGGTGAGGGAGGGGCAGAGACAGAGAGAGAGAGAGAGTTATGATAAACGCGCATGCGTCGCCAGGCTCTGCTTTTTATCCATAGATTTATCACATTTAATTTGTTATTATCTATAGCAGGGGTATCAAAAGTGTGCCCCGGAGGCCATTTGCGGCCCACAGCTAATGTTTTAAAGGCCCACGGCACATTCTAAAAATACTATTCAAATAAACAAAAAACATACCAAAAGGGAAATAAAAAAGCTTAAACGTTAAATGTCATTTAGAAAAAGTTGCAATGTTGACTAATAAAACAAAGCTGTTTTTTTTCCTTGCTCAAAACATAATATTGAATCAAAATCAATGTTATTATGAATTATTGACCTATCCAAGGTTCCCATTACTTCACATCAAATATTCCACTAAGAAAAATATTTTTGGTGGAAGATTTTGCAAATTTGGTAAATAAATAACCCCAAAATTTATATTTTGTTGTTTTCTTACTGTACCGAAAATGAACTGAACCGTGACCTCTAAACCGAGGTACGTACCGAACCAATATTTTTGTGTACCGTTACACCCCTAATATTTATTATATTCTATACTACTATTACATATATTACTATACATATATTACTACTATTACATATATTCTATACATATTACTATACTATATTAGTTTGAATATATACTATATTCTTACTAACAGTCCCATGTGTGATGTCTTTAGTAATGTTTCTATGCATATTTGTACGCGCTATTTTAATGTAATCATTGTTAGCATTTGCTAATATGCTAACACATTTACGAGGGTCTGTGTTATTATTATTAAATTGCAGGGGCATTCTTTTTGTATTGTTTCGGTTTCGTAAATTCACCAAGACGCCACCGTGGAGTTATTGAGTTTGTTTAGCTGATTGAAGCATGACGATGACTTCTGTTTTGTTTGATCAGCCGTTTTACTGCCGTGTTACAGGCAACTTTTGGAAACAATTAAGGTTAACAATAAATAAACATATACAAAATATTTATGTGTAAATAACTATTTTCACAACAGATATATCTGTGACTTATAGTCTGGTGCGGCTAACATATGGGAAAAAATAATAATATTTGTTATAAATTGATGATATCATCGAGGCTATTTCCTGCCATTAGCGACAAACTGTTGTGCATGCTGATTTTCT
The DNA here is from genome assembly GCF_033978785.1 of Entelurus aequoreus. Classification (NCBI taxonomy): domain Eukaryota; kingdom Metazoa; phylum Chordata; class Actinopteri; order Syngnathiformes; family Syngnathidae; genus Entelurus; species Entelurus aequoreus. The sequence continues at coordinate 7,718,468 of NC_084752.1, forward strand.
GAGTACAGAAAAAAATGCATACTGTATTTTTTCATGTTTCCCGCCCCCGAGGCGTGGAGCAGAGTCTCTGCAGACAGGGCCATACATTCCCTACGTCATTGAAATTCATGAGGAAGTCGGGAGGAAAAAACAGGTGTAATATTTCAAGAGCGAGTTCACAAGCAGCAGGCTATTTGTAAAAGCTGTTGAGATGAATACACATGAAATAAATGTTAACTCTGCTGACAGGCTATTAATAAAAGGCCTCTGTGGTTGATTTAGGGCCCGAGCCAGGGAAGATGCCAGGGGACATCAGGATGCTGTAAGTGGGCTTCTGGAGGAGAGGAGGTAAGGCCTTGTGGAGGTCTTTGAAATGATGTCTTTTGAGCGCCTTGACTTCATCAGTTTTATGTCTACTTGGCTTCAATGCGACAATTTTATTTATTTACGTCTCACTGCCTTTGACAGCAATTAGGTAATAAAGCAAGCAAAAAGTTGTAACTCTATAACAAGTTGACCAACTAAGTTATGTATGAAGTTAGTTTTTCCCATTGGAAATAATGCATGGTGAAATATGTCACCGTCATAAAATGTGTCCGGGCTGTGATTTAAATAACATTTCACATGAGCTGTCACACAAGTGTACAGAAAAAGCAAACGATGATGACAGAGCAGTGCAAAATCATAAAAGGTTTAAGTGTTACCAAGTTTGGTAACACTTTAGTATGGGGAACATATTCACCATTAATTAGTTGCTTATTAACATGCAAATTAGTAACATATTGGCTCTTAATTAGTCATTCAGTACTTATTAATGCCTTATTCTCGATGGCCTTATTATACAATCCTAACCCTCTAACCCTAACCCTAACCTTCTAACCCTCTAACCCTAACCCAAGTTTTGGTAACACTTTAGTATGGGGAACATATTCACCATTAATTAGTTGCTTATTAACATGCAAATTAGTAACATATTGGCTCTTAATTAGTCATTATTAAGTACTTATTAATGCCTTCTTCTGTATGGCCTTATTATAACCCTAACCCTCTAACCCTAACCCAAATGTTGGTAACACTTTAGTATGGGGAACATATTCACCATTAATTAGTTGCTTATTAACATGCAAATTAGTAACATATTGGCTCTTAATTAGTCATTCAGTACTTATTAATGCCTTATTCTCGATGGCCTTATTATACAATCCTAACCCTCTAACCCAAACCCTAACCTTCTAACCCTCTAACCCTAACCCAAGTTTTGGTAACACTTTAGTATGGGGAACATATTCACCATTAATTAGTTGCTTATTAACATGCAAATTAGTAACATATTGGCTCTTAATTAGTCATTATTAAGTACTTATTAATGCCTTATTCTGCATGGCCTTATTATACAACCCTAACCCTCTAACCCTAACCCAAGTTTTGGTAACACTTTAGTATGGGGAACACATATTCACCATTAATTAGTTGCTTATTAACATGCAAATTAGTAACATATTGGCTTTTAATTAGTCATTATTAAGTACTTATTAATGCCTTATTCTGCATGGCTTTATTATACAACCCTAACCCTAACCCTAACCAACTCTTTTTCTTTATGCCTAACCCTAACCCCAACCCCAACCCCAACCCTAACCCTAACCCTCTAACCCTAACCCAAGTTTTGGTAATTCTTTAGTATGGGGAACATATTCACCATTAATTAGTTGCTTATTAACATGCAAATTAGTAACATATTGGCTCTTAATTAGTCATTATTAAGTACTTATTAATGCCTTATTCTGCATGGCCTTATTATACAACCCTAACCCTAACCCTCTAACCCTAAGCCTAACCCTCTAACCCTAACCCAAGTTTTGGTAACACTTTAGTATGGGGAACATATTCACCATAAACTAGTTGCTTATTAACATGCAAATTAGTAGCATATTGGCTCTTAATTAGTCATTTTTAAGTACTTATTAATGCCTTATTCTGCATGGCTTTAATATACAACCCTAACCCTAACCAACTCTTTTTCTTTATGCCTAACCCTAACCCTAACCCCAACCCCAACCCCAACCCTAACCCTAACCCTCTAACCCTAACCCAAGTTTTGGTAACACTTTAGTATGGGGAACACATATTCACCATTAATTAGTTGCTTATTAACATGCAAATTAGTAACATATTGGCTTTTAATTAGTCATTATTAAGTACTTATTAATGCCTTATTCTGCATGGCTTTATTATACAACCCTAACCCTAACCCTAACCAACTCTTTTTCTTTATGCCTAACCCTAACCCCAACCCCAACCCCAACCCTAACCCTAACCCTCTAACCCTAACCCAAGTTTTGGTAATTCTTTAGTATGGGGAACATATTCATGATTAATTAGTTGCTTATTAACATGCAAATTAGTAACATATTGGCTCTTAATTAGTCATTAAGTACTCATTAATGCCTTATTCTGCATGGCCTTATTATACAACCCTAACCCTAACCCTCTAAAACTAACTCTAACCCTAACCAAAGTTTTGGTAACACTTTAGTATGGAAACATATTCACCATTAATTAGTTGCTTATTAACATGCAAATTAGTAACATATTGGCTCTTAATTAGTCATTATTAAGTACTTATTAATGCCTTATTCTCGATGGCCTTATTATACAACCCTAACCCTCTAACCCTAACCCTAACCCTCTAACCCTAAGCCTAACCCAAGTTTTGGTAACACTTTATTATGGTGAACATATTCACCATTAATTAGTTGCTTATTAACATGCAAATTAGTAACATATTGGCTCTTAATTAGTCATTAAGTACTTATTAATGCCTTATTCTGCATGGCCTTATTATACAACCCTAATCCTCTAACTCAAACCTTAACCCTAACCCTCTAACCCTAACCCTAACCCAAGTTTTGGTAACACTTTAGTATGGGGAACATATTAACCATTAATTAGTTGCTTATTAACATGCAAATGAATAACATATTGGCTCTTAATTAGTCATTAAGTACTTATTAATGCCTTATTCTCGATGGCCTTATTATACAACACTAACTCTAACCCTCTAACCCTAACCCAAGTTTTGGTAACACTTTAGTATGGGGAACATATTCACCATTAATTAGTTGCTTATTAACATGCAAATTAGTGACATGTTGGCTCTTAATTAGTCATTATTAAGTACTTATTAATGCCTTATTCTGCATGGCCTTATTATACAACACTAACCCTAACCCCTAACCCTAACCAATTATTTTTCTTTATGCCTAACCCTAACCCAGTGGTTCTTAACCTTGTTGGAGGTACCGAACCCCACCAGTTTCATATGAGCATTCACCGAACCCTTCTTTAGTGAAAAATAAAATGTTGTATTTTTTTCAAATTCAAGGCAAAGTTAAATGTTTTTGGTGACACTTTAGTATGGGGAACATGTTCTAGTAACAAAGACTTAATTTAGAGTTATTTGGTTAGGGTTAGGGCTAGAGGGTTCGGGCCAGGGTTAGAGGGTTAGGGTTATAATAAAGCCATGCAGAATAAGGCATTAATAAGTACTTAATAATGACTAGTTAAGAGCCAATATGTTACTAATTTGCATGTTAATAAGCAACTAATTAATGGTGAATATGTTCCCCATACTAAAGTGTTACCATGTTTTTTTACTGGTGCACAAAATGAACCGTGCATGAACATCACCTTGTTCAAACAACACAACCAACACAGTGCATAAACTCACAACAAATTACACACCTGCAAATCAGTGTGACTTCTGCTGTTGTCGTATCCGTAATACGCCGATAGGGAGAAGTTTTTATTAACACAATGAGTCGGGTGTGTCTTGACCTCCGCCGAACCCCTGAGGCCGACTCACCGAACCCCTAGGGTTCCATCGAACCCAGGTTAAGAACCACTGCTCTAATATTATATTATATATATATATATATATAGAACCCGGCCCCCAGCCAAATTTTTTTTATTGTAATTTTGAAGATTTTATCTGAATGTGCATGAACTATTTCTGTCCAAAATTGTTTGAAATGTCAAATATTAAATATTAACTGTCAGTTTACTGTACTGTGCCAACTGTACTACTATATGAGTACCTATTTTCTATTGTTTCATTGAAAACAAAACAGCAAAGTCCATTTGGCTGTCATCTGTTTTAATTATGAGACACAATTATGTCAAATTCATAATTTTTTTTGTTCATGCTTGTAATAAGAAATGATGACTTTAAAAAAGTAGTTTTATACTTGTGAGTGTTGATGACACAGCTTTGCAACAGTTGATATTCTAGTTTCAAGCATGTTTTACTCAATATAGCTCATCAAATCTCAGCAACAAGCTGTAATATCTTACTGACATCATTTAGGACCAAAACACTTAAAACAAGTAAAACACTCTAACATAAAATCTGCTTAGTGAGAAGAATTATCTTATCAGACAGAAAATAAGCAAATATCACCCTTATTTGAGATATTTCATCTTACTTAGATTGCAGTTTTTGCAGTGTAGTTATATTTATATGGTAACTAATATTCTGAGACTGTAAATTGTTTGTTTGTTTGCTTGTTGAGGATTTTTATTTGTTTCCTGTATTGTGTACTGGTAGTTACAATTATATGCTTTTACTTGTAATTTTATTGAGTTTGTGGACCCCAGGAAGACTAGTGGGTTGTTGTGGCAACCAGCTAATGGGGATCCTTAATAAAAATGAAAAAAATCTTATGGCCAAAAAAAAATCACACAATAAACAAAAAGAGAAAGGCAAAGAAGGATTTAACTGTATGTCATCACGGGATTTCCTGAAGTCTCACGAGACTTTTGGGGGGAATTTTGAGTCACATTTAACTGGAAAGTTCTTGTGAAATTCCAAATTGAGGGGTATTGCACCACAATACATTATAATAATAATAATAATAATACATTTTATTTGTAAAAAGCACTTTACATTGAGTAAACAACCTCAAAGTGCTACAGTGTATAAAAAAATAAATTAAATAAAAAAATAAAAGGATAATAAAAAATAAATAAAAATAAAAACTAGAACAGCCTAATAGCTAAAACTAGTATGCATATATCTAAAAAAAGGCTTTTTTAAAAAGAAGGGTTTTTAAGCCTTTTTTAAAGGCCTACTGAAAGCCACTACTAGCGACCACGCAGTCTGATAGTTTATATATCAATGATGAAATCTTAACATTGCAACACATGCCAATACGGCCGGGTTAACTTATAAAGTGACATTTAAAATTTCCCGGGAAATATCCGGCTGAAACATCGCGGTATGATGACATATGCGCGTGACGAAGTCAGTTTAACGGAAGTTATGGTACCCCGTAGAATCCTATACAAAAAGCTCTGTTTTCATTTCATAATTCCACAGTATTCTGGACATCTTTTGCAATTTGTTTAATGAACAATGAAGGCTGCAAAGAAGACAGTTGTAGGTGGGATCAGTGTATTAGCAGCGGACTACAGCAACACAACCAGGAGGACTTTGTTGGAGAGCAGACGCGCTAGCCGGCGACCTCACCTTGACTTCCTACGTCTCCGGGCCGCCAAATGCATCGGGTGGAGAGCTAATGTTTTTAGCATAGCTCTGTGCGGTCCGGTTGCTAAGTTGCTAAGTTAGCTTCAATGGCGTCGTTAGCACAGCATTGTTAACCTTCGCCAGGCTGGGAAGCATTAACCGTGTATTTACATGTCCACGGTTTAATAGTATTGTTGATTTTCTATCTATCCTTCCAGTCAGGGCTTTATTTTTTTTGTTTCTATATGCAGTTAAAGCACGATGCTATCACGTTAGCTCGTAGCTAAAGCGTTTCGCCGATGTATTGTCGTGGAGATAAAAGTCACTGTGAATGTCCATTTCGCGTTCTCGACTCTCATTTTCAAGAGGATATAGTATCCGAGGTGGTTTAAAATACAAATCCGTGATCCACAATAGAAAAAGGAGAGAGTGTGGAATCCAATGAGCCAGCTTGTACCTAAGTTACGGTCAGAGCAAAAAAAGATACGTCCTGCACTGCACTCTAGTCCTTCACTCTCATGTTCCTCATCCACGAATCTTTCATCCTCGCTCAAATTAATGGGGTAATCGTCGCTTTCTCGGTCCGAATCTCTCTCCCTGCTGGTGTAAACAACGGGGAAATGTGAGGAGCCTTTCAACCTGTGACGTCACGCTTAGGCAGGCCGATATTATCGGCCGATAAATGCGTTAAAATGTAATATCGGAAATTATCGGTATCGTTTTTTTTATTATCTGTATCGGTTTTTTTATTTTTATTTTTTATTTTTTTTATTAAATCAACATAAAAAACACAAGATACACTTACAATTAGTGCACCAACCCAAAAAACCTCCCTCCCCCCATTTACACTCATTCACACAAAAGGGTTGTTTCTTTCTGTCATCAATATTCTGGTTCCTACATTATATATCAATATATATCAATACAGTCTGCAAGGGATACAGTCCGTAAGCACACATGATTGTGCGTGCTGCTGGTCCACTAATAGTACTAACCTTTAACAGTTAATTTTACTCATTTTCATTAATTACTAGTTTCTATGTAACTGTTTTTATATTGTTGTACTTTCTTTTTTATTCAAGAAAATGTTTTTAATTTAGTTATCTTATTTTATTTCAGCTTGTACCTAAGTTACGGTCAGAGCGAAAAAAGATATGTCTTTCACTGCATTCTAATCCGTCACTCTAACGTTCCTCATCCACGAATCTTTCATCCTCGCTGAAATTAATGGGGTAATGGTACGAATCGCTCTAGCTGCGTTGAAAACAATAGGAAAATATGAGGAAGCGAACAACTGACAACGTCACGCTACTTCCGGTAGGGGCAAGGTTTTTTTTTAATCAGCGAACTTTATCGACGTTGTTCTCTACTAAATCCTTTCAGCAAAAATATGGCAATATCGCAAAATGATCAAGTATGACACATAGAATGGATCTGCTATCCCCGTTTAAATAAAAAAAATGTCATTTCAGTAGGCCTTTAAAAGCATCCACATTGAAAGTGAACAGTACTAGTAGACACGTTCCGTGTCAGAATGGCCTTTTTTTTCCTTCTTTCTAATTGAGGCGCGCGATGCTTAGAAGCGTGCGAAGGCTGAAAGCAGCGCTAATTAAGAAGAACTAAAGTGCCGTCAAATGTGAAAGAGCCTGTGGTGGTTCCGTGCAATCAGCCATGTGTCAGACTGCAGCGCGTCGATGCTCCGAGCTGTTGCTTTGCATAACAGCCGCGTGTTTAGCGCCGGGGACTCGACGTGCAGGCGCCCCTCCGACCGCCCCACAGCGGTGTGTGCGGTGCAACCTAGCATGGACAAGCATGGACCATTACAAGATGAATGGAATTCTTCCCAACTCGCTGGGAGCACGACTTCGAGCAGGGGAGTCAAACTCCATTTCATTGAGGACCACATGGCAGTTGCGGCTGCCCTCATAGGGCCGCTTGTAACAGTGAATAAAATATGAGTATATAGTCATATATATATATATATATATATATATATATATATATATATATATATATATATATATATATATATATATTAGGGGTGTAACGGTACGTGTATTTGTATTGAACCGTTTCGGTACGGGGGTTCCGGTTCGGTTCGGAGGTGTACCGTACAAGTTTCCACACGGACATATTAAGTAGCGTAACACACGTTGTGTAAACAATGCACACCGAGGCACAACACACGGCATGTTAGCAGCTAACGGGCTAGGATAGACTGACCATACGTCCTCTTTTCACCGGACATGTCCTCTTTTGTTTCTTAAATGCCTCAAATGTCCGGTATTTTGAGTTAGGGTTGCGTGTATTTTCAATGTACGTTCAGGGTTAAGAAAGGGTTAAAAACAAAACAAATTGTGCGCGCAGCAGCATTGGTGAGGGAGGGGCAGAGAGAGAGAGAGAGAGAGAGAGAGAGAGAGTTATGATAAACGTGCATGCGTCGCCAGGCTCTGCTTTTTATCCATAGATTTATCACATTTCATTTGTTATTATCTATAGCAGGGGTGTCAAAAGTGTGCCCCGGAGGCCATTTGCGGCCCACAGCTAATGTTTTAAAGGCCCACGGCACATTCTAAAAATACTATTAAAATAAACAAAAACATAACAAAAGTGAAATAAAAAAGCTTAAAGGTTAAATGTAATTTAGAAAAAAGTTGCAATGTTGACAAATAAAACAAAGCTGTTTTTTTTTTCTTTCAAACTGTCATTGCTCAAAACATAATATTGAATCAAAATCAATGTTATTATGAATTATTGACCTATCCAAGGTTCCCATTACTTCACATCAAATATTCCACTAAGAAAAATATTTTTGGTGGAAGTCATAGGGGTGTGGGAAAAAAATCTATTCGAATTCGAATCGCGATTCTCACGTTGTGCGATTCAGAATCGATTCTCATTTTTAAAAAAATCAATTTTTTTAAATGTATTTATTTATTTGTAATTTTTTAATTTTTAATTTTGTTTTTAATTCATCAATCCAACAAAACAATACACAGCAATACCATAACAATGAAATCCAGTTCCAAAAGCAAACCCGACCCAGCAACACTCAGAACTGCAATAAACAGAGCAATTGAGAGGAGACACAAACACGACACAGAACAAACCAAAAGTAGTGAAACAAAAATGAATATTATCAACAACAGTATCAATATTAGTTACAATTTCAACATAGCAGTGATTAAAAATCCCTCATTGACATTATCATTAGACATTTAAAATTAAAAAGAACAATAGTGTCACAGTGGCTTACACTTG